>NW_028135394.1:0-172396 GCF_964662115.1 Mustela nivalis
CCTGAGGCACCAGACAGAAGACCTCTCATCTCCACATGGGAAGCTTCCTTGTTGGAGTTGTGTCAAGCCCTTCGGGTTGGAGAATCCTGCCGAGTCCCTTAGCTACTGCCACATTCCAAGGTCTCCATGGCCACCAACCCACATTATGACTCATCCTCAGGAGAGTCCATTTAAACTCAGCCTTCTGGGTAGCTCACCCAAGAGCCCGCAGATTGAGCGTGCCTTGTCTCGACCAGGCAATGGGAAGGTGAGTTGGCGTTTCTCGGCATCCATGCTTAGGCCCCTGCTCTCGAGTCTTTTTGTATGGGGCATCCTGGAACCATCCAATAGTACTCGACTGTCCTGAAGAAGGAAACTTTGAAGTTTGGAGCAGCTCACAACTCCCAGCGTAGGGAAACCTCCCTGGCCTCATGACGCCCCCACCCCCTTCAGGAAGGGGCCGTCATGGACACATACTCCAGCTTGAGGCAACATCTGATACTCGCCCTGACCTCACCTGCAGGAGATCTCGATTCAGCCTCTGCAGAGTGGGCCTGCCATGCTCTTGGCCCCAAAACTCGTGCTAGCTTGTGTTTTCAGACTTCCTTCCTCACAATCCTGACCACACCCCTCCAGTTTGGCAATTCTGGAGACACAATGCAGCACTCTGCCTGCCCTCCAGAAGAAAAATGTTGCCCTATAGGGCTAACCGGAAACACCAAATGAGTAACAACCTGCATGCCACTCGACCATACCCCAATTATACAGTCTAGCCTGTGCACTAAAGCCCTGTCTGACACAGCCTGAGGGCAGACCTCCAGTCCAACACCCAGACAGCTGTCCGTACACAGAGCATATCACACCCACAATGGCTTTAGACCATCATCTCTACCCAACCTCAGTTTTCACCTTCAGAACCTAGACCTTATCTCCACTCACTGCTCAGGAGTGAACGTGATGCAAGAATCAGAACTTCTCCTTCGCCTTGGCAAGAAACCTAGTGGTTGGCATGTTTTCCAATGTTCATTGTAGGAGAAAGCACCATGGACTAAGAGGCCCCACCTATCCCTGAGGGCCACAATGTGCACAAACACACATTGTGACACTCAGCGTGAGCCCTATCCTCATGTAAAGCCTCTTAGTGACTGGAACAACAGCCCACATATGGGGCTTGCCAAGCCCCTAGTCCCCCAATCTCAACCAGAGTTCGAGATGTCTAGTCACCCCTACTCAGGGCTTTACTCTGGAATCCCTCTTTGGTGGGACAACTGAGGTAAAAAAAAAATACATAAAGGACTCTTCCCATCCACAGAATGATCCCAACCACTTGGGATCAGGCCAAATCACCAGAGAAAGAATTGTCCATGGCCCTTGAGGACACCGCGACATTCCACGGCCACCGTTGACACAAAATCCAGAGACAAAAGCCTGAGCAAGCGCCACATACTCGCCCTTTGTTCATAGCCCGGAAAATTCTCACGGTCTGTAGATCGAGCCTTCATACATACATCCCCAAACCTAAGCTGAGTTTGTGTTTTCAGACTTCTGTCCCCACAGGCATGGCCCACACACCATCCAAGTTGGAGCCCCTGGAGCCACACCTCAGGACTGTGGCTTACCTCTCCAGGGGAATTCTGCATTTCCATTGGCCACAACCCTATAGATTAGGAGTATCCTCCAATCTCCACGAGGCCATCCGAATAGTGTTGGCTGCCCAGGACACACAGGGATGATCTTTCACAAGTTAGGAAACTACCTCCACTCAGACCCAGAGACAGATATCCCCATAGAATAAGATTGAACTGGACAGGCACTTAGGCCCTAATCAGATCCATTGCTTTTGATTCCAGTCATCTCTCCTCAGAGGCCTGGTTTCCAATACCAACATATGGGAGATTCCTTAGGCACTCATTAAAACAATTCTCTTCTCTACATAGGAAACATAATCTTTAGAGCTCCATCAAAACCTCCGTTATGAACATCCCTCAAGGCCCCGGATCCAGCACCCCATTCCAATGTCTACATGGACACAAATGCACATTATGACCTATCCTCAACTCACCCATTTCAACACACCCGCCTCGGTTGCTCCCCTGGATTCAGCAGATAGAACTTGCCTTGGCTCTATGAGACACCTGGAATGGGAGGCAGGCTGCCCAGGCATCCATCCTTAGAACCCTGCTCTGGATAACTTCCTTATGGGATGTCCGGGAGCCATCCAACAGGTCTCACCTGTCCCACAGAAGGAATCATTGCGGTTTGGACCATCTCACAATTCCCATCGTGGGAAAACCTCCATGTCCTCGTGACACCCTCCCCTTCATGAAGGGGCCGTCATGGACAGAAACTCCGACCTAAGCCAACGTCTGATCCTAGCTCTGTCTTCAGGTATACAGGATCTCGAATCATCTCTGCAGAGGGTGCCTGCCGTCCCCTCACCCCGAAATCTAAGTCTGGCTTGTGTTCTCAGAATTTTTTCCTCACACTCCTGGCCCACAAGCCTTCCAGTTTGGGAATTCTGGAGCAACTATGTGGCACTGTGTCTTCCCTCCAGAAGAAAAACGTTGCCCTTTGGGGCTACGCAGTAACCACAAATGAGTACCATCCTGCACGAAACTCGACTGCACCCCAATGATACAGTCTAGCCTGGGCATTAATTCCCTGTCTGCCACAGCCTGAGCCTGCACCTCCTAACCCACACTCAACAGCTGGCCGAACACTGAGCACATCAGACACACCATGGCCTTATGTCTTAATCTCTTCCCAACCTCAGTTTTCAGGCTTCAGAACCTAGACCTTAAATCCAATCACAGTCCAGGAGTGAAAGTGTTGCAGAAATTAGAACTCCATCTTCCCCATGGCCAGAAAACTTGTGGTTACCATAGTGCAACGTTCAGTGTAGGAGAAACCAGCATGGTACATTAGGCCACGCCCTGCCTTGAGGGGCTCCTTGGGCACAAAAACACATTGTGAAACTCAGTGTGAGACCTATCCTCAAGGAAGGCCTCTCAGTGTCTGGACCAAGAGCCCACATATGGGGCTTGCCATGTTCTTAGGTCCCAATGTTAACCAGAGGTCTGGTTGTCCAGTTGCCCCAACCCACGACTCTGCTCTGGAATCCCTCTTTTGGTGGTCCACCTGAGGTAAAAATAAATAAATAAATAAATAAATAAATAAAAAAGAAACAAAAAACAGAAAGGCCTCCTCCCTTCCGACAGAATGAATCCAAACTCTTGGGATCGGGTTAAATCCCCAGAAAGTGAGCCTCATCGATGGCCCATGAGGACACTACGACATTCCATGGCATTCGGTGACACATTTCCAGAAAAAAAAAAAAAAAAAAGCATGAGAGCACCTCACATTCGCCCTTTTTTCATATCCCTTGGAGTTCTCCTCACGGTCTAATACGGCCCGGCCATACCTACATCCTCCAAACTAAGTGGAGTTTGTGTTTTCAGACTTTTGTCCAAATAGCCCTGGACCACACACGCTCCACACTTGGGTCCCTGGAGCCACACCTCAGGACTGTGCTTCCCTTTCAAGGGAATTCTTCCCATTCCATTGGCCACAACCTTGCAAATTAGGAAAAACCTCCAAAGTCACCGAGGCCATCCCAATAGTGTAGGCCGCCCAGGACAAACAGGGGTGATCTCAAACCAGCTGAGCAACTACCTCCACTCAGAAAACAGATGTCCCCAGAGAAGAATATTGAACCGGACAGGCCCCTAGGCCCTAATCAGATCCATTGCTTTGGTTTCCAGGCATCTGTCCTCAGAGGCCTCGTTTCCAATACCAGCATATGGTGGTTTCCTGAGGCACCAATAAGAACAAATCTCGTCTCCCCATGGAAAACTTGCTCATTGGAGCTTTGTCATAACCTCTGGTTAGGAGAATCCTTCAGGGCCCTGGTGCCACTGCCCCATACCAAGGTCTCCATGGACTCAAACCAACATTAAGACCATCCTCAGGAAAGTCCATTTCAACTCAGACCCCTCTGTTGCTACCCCAGGACAACAGATCAAACGTTTCTCATTGCTAGGGGACAATTGGAATGTGAGGCTGCTGCCCAGGCATCCATACGTAGAACCCTGTTCTGGAAAAATACCTTATAAGACGTCCTGGAGCCATCCAACAAATCTTAATTGTCCCAAAGAAGGAATCCTTGCGGTTTGGAGCATCTCACAACTCCAATAGTGGGAAAACCCCCATGGCCTCATAATCCCCCCTCTTCTTGAAGGGGCCAACATGGACAGAAACTCAAACCTGAGCCAAGTCTGAACCTCGACTGACTTCAGACGCATGAGATCTCAATTCAGCTCTGCAGAGTGTGCCTGCCATGTCCTTGCCCCGAAACCTAAGCCTAGCTTGTGTTCTCAGCTTCCGTCCTCACTCTCCTGGCCCACAAGCCCTCCAGTTTGGGAATTCCGAAGCCACAATGCAGCACTCTGCCTGCCCTCCAGAAGAAAAACTTTGCCCTATGCTGCTAATAAGAAACCCCAAATGATTTTCTAATGCATGCCACTCGATTGTAAAGCAATTATACAGCCCACCCTGTATTCTAATGCCCTGTCTGGCACAGCCTGAGACAAAACATCCCAAAAGACACCCAGACAGCTGGCCCCAACCTGGACACATAGGACCCGCTATGGCTGTAGGTCGTCATCTCTTCCCAACCTCGGTTTTCAGGCTTCAGAACCTAGACCTTATCTCCAATCACTGCCCAGGGGTGAACGTGATGCAGAAATTAGAATTCCTCCTTCCCCATGGCCAGAAACCTTGTGGTTGGCATGTTGTCCAACGTTCACTGTGGGAAAACCTACATTGTCCGAAAGGCCACGCCAGTGCTTGAGGGCCGCCTAGGGCACAGACATGCATTGTGACCTGCAGCGTGAGTCCCGTATTAAAGTAACGCCTCTCAGTGGCTGGACCAAGATCCTGCATATGGGGCTTGTCATATCCATAGGCCCCCAGGCTTAACCAGAGGGCGAGTATTCCAGTTGTCAGTACCCACTGCTATGCTCTAGAATCCCTCTACTGGGGGGACACATGAAGCAGAAAACAGGACACTTCCCTTCCCACAGAATGACCCCAAACTCTTGGGGGCTGGACAAACTACCAGAGAGGGAGACTTCTACGACCCATGAGGCAACTCCTACATTAAACGGCCATTGTGGACAAAACATCCAGAGACAAAAGCCTGAGCGACTGCCTCCCTCTCACCCTTCTTTCATATCCAGAGGAGCTCCCCTCATGGACTGTAGATCAGGCCTGCCGTAACCTCGGCCCCAAACCTGAGCTGAGTTAGGGTTTTTGGATGTCTGTCTGCACAGCCATGGCCCACACAGCCTCCAGGCTGGGGTCTCTGGAGCCACACCACAGAACTGTGCCTGCTCTCTCCTAAGAAACTGCCCATTCCATTGGCCACAACTCTACAAAATAGTAGAAACCTCAAGGTCCCCAAGGACATCCCACTACCGCAAGCCGCACTGGACAAATAGGGGCATTATGACACAAGCTGAGCAACTACTACCTCCATGCAGACACACAGACAGATATCCGCAGAGACTGAAGATTGAACCAGATAGGCCCCTAGGCCCTATTATGAACTCTTGCTTTGGTGTCCAGGTATCACTCCTCAGAGGCCTGGGTTCGAAGACCAGCATACGGGGCTTTCCTGAGGCACCAGACAGAAGACCTCTCATCTCCACATGGGAAGCTTCCTTGTTGGAGTTGTGTCAAGCCCTAACGGGTTGGAGAATCCTGCCGAGTCCCTTAGCTACTGCCACATTCCAAGGTCTCCATGGCCACCAACCCACATTATGACTCATCCTCAGGAGAGTCCCTATAGGGCTAACCAGAAACGCTAAATGAGTAACAACCTGCATGCCACTCGACCATACCCCAATTATACAGTCTAGCCTGTGCACTAAAGCCCTGTCTGACACAGCCTGAGGGCAGACCTCCAGTCCAACACCCAGACAGCTGGCCATAACAGAGCATATCACACCCACAATGGCTTTAGGCCATCAACTCTACACAACCTCAGTTTTCACCTTCAGAACCTAGACCTTATCTCCACTCACTGCTCAGGAGTGAACGTGATACAAGAATCAGAACTTCTCCTTCGCCTTGGCAAGAAACCTAGTGGTTGGCATGTTTTTGCAACGTTCAGTGTAGTTGAAACCAGTGTGGCCCATGATGCCCCGCTCATGTTTATGGGCCACATTGGTCACAAACACACATTGTGTCCCTCAGCCTGATCCCAGGCCTCAGGTAAGGCCTCTCAGTGGCTGGATGAAGAGTTAGCATATTCGGCTTGCCATGCCCCTAGGCCCCAAATTTTACCCATAGTTCGCGTTCTCCCTTCACTTTTCCCCAGGGCTCATCTTTGGAATTCCTCTTTTGGCGGGACACCTGAGGTAACAAACCTGAAAGGAGTCCTCCCATTCCACAGATTGATGAAAAACAATTGGGATCGGACCAAATCCCCAGAGAGAAAGATTCGTCCATGGCCCATGAGGCTTCCCCGACATTCCACGGCCATCTCGGATACAAAATCCAGAGACAAAAGCCTGAGCAAGTGCCTCAGACTCGCTCTTTCTTTATATCCGGAAGAGTTCTTCTCATGGTTTAGAGATCGGGCCTGCCATACCTACCTCCCCAAAGCTAAGCTGAGTTTGTGTTTTCAGACTTCTGTCCCCAAAGTCCTGGGCCACACACCTTCCAGGCTGGGGCCCCAGGTGTCACACATTAGGACTGTGTCTACCCAATCCATGGGAATTCTGCCCATTCCATGGTCCAAAACCGTAAAATTAGGAGAAACCTCCAAATCCCTGAGGCCATCCCAATAGTGCAGGTCGCCCGGGACAAACAAGGGCGGTCTGATACCAGCTGAGCATCTACCTCCACTCATACCATAGATGGATGTCCCCTGAGAAGCAGATTGAACCAGAAAGGACCCTAGGCCATAATCGGATACATTGCTTTGGTTTACAGACATGTCTCCTCAAAAGCCTGGATTCCAATACCAGCATAGGGGTTTTCTGAGGCACCCATTAGAACAAATCTCGTCTCCACAAGGAACCTTGTGCATCGAGCTATGTCAATAGCTTAGGAGAATACTTCAGGGTCCCGGTACCACCGCCCCATTTTAAGGCCCTCATGGACACAAACACACATTAGGACCCATCCTCAGGAAAGTCCATTTCAAGTCAGTCACTCCTGTTGCTCACGCAGAGCCATCAGATCTAAACTCTCTTGTTGCTAAGAGAAAATTGGAATGCGAGGCCTGCTTCCCAGTCATCCATTCTCGAATGGTGCCCTGGAGTCATTCCATATGGGATGTCCTGAAGCTGCCCAACAGGTCTCAATTGTCCCGCAGAAGGTATCCTTGAAGGGGGCATCCCAAAACACCCAACGTGGGAAAACCTACATGGCCTCGAGATTTCGCTCCCTTCATGAAGGGGTCGTCATGCACAGAAACTCCAACGTGAGCCAACGTCTGATCCTCGCCCTGACTTCAGATGCATGAGATATTGGTTCAGATCTACAGTGGTCCCTGCCGTGTCCTCGCCCTGATACACAAGTCTAGCTTGTGTTCTCAGACTTCCGTCCTCACACTCCTGGACACGAAGCCCTCAAGTTTGGCAATTCCGGACCGACAATGAAGCACTCTGCCTGCCCTCTAGAAAACAAATTTTGCCTAATGAGCTGCCCAGACAACTTATATGAGGATAAATCTACATGGCACTCGACTTTCCCCAAATTATATAGTCTACGGGGGCACTAATGCACTGTCTGACACAACCTGAGCCCGGACCTCCTGACCAACACCCAGACAGCTGAACGCACACTGAGCACATCAGACCCGCCATGGCCTTAGGTCATCATCTCTTCCCTACCTCCGTTTTCAGGCTTCAGAATCTAGACCTTATCTCCAATAACTGCCCAAGGGTGACTGTGATGCAGAAATCAGAACACTTCCTTACCCATGGCAAGAAATCTTGTCGTTGGCAGGTTGTCCAACGTTCAGTGTAGGAGAAACCAGGATTCACCATGAGGCCCCGCCCATTCTTGTTTGCGAAGTGGGCATAAACACGCATTGTGACCCTCAGTGTGAGTCCTGTCCTCTAGTAAGTCCTCTCAGTCGCTCGACCATTAGATGTCATAATGGGCTTGACATGTCCCTAGGCCCAAATTTGTAACCAGATTTCTGGTTGTCCAGTCGGCCCTCCCCAGGGCTCTACTCTGGAATACCTCATTTGGTGAGACACCTGAGGTTAAAAAACAAAACAAGGCAAATCACAACAACAACAAAACGGACTTCTTCCATCCCACAAAATGACCCCAAAATCTTGCGATGGGGACAAACCACCAGTGAGTAAGACTCGTCCATTTCCCATGAAGTCAACCGGAAATTTCAGGACCATGAGTGACACGATATCCAGAGACAAAAACTTGAGCAAGAGCCTGACACTCGCCCTTTTTTCATATCCCGAAGAGTTCTCCTCATGGTCTGTAGATCAATACTGCCATACCTATTACCCGAAACATAAGCCGCGTTTGTGTTTTCAGACAACTGTCCAAACAGCTCTGCCTACACACCCTACAGGCTCAGGCCCCTGGAGCCAAACCTGAGGACTGTACTTGCCCTCTCCAAGGGAATTGTATGTGCCCATTCCAATGGCCACAACCTACTAATAGGATAAACCTCCAAACTCCCTGAGGCCATCCCAATAGTGGTGGCTCTCCAGGACAAACAGGAGCAATCTGAGCCCATCTGACACCTACATGCACTCAGACGCATAGACTGATGTCCCCAGAGGTAAAAAGGTACGAACAGGCCCCTAGGCACTATTTGGATTCATTGTTGTGCTATCCAGTCAACTCTCCTCAGAGGCCTCGATTTCAATACCAGCGTATTGCTGTTTCCTGACTCATCCCTCAGAACAAATCTCATTTACATATGGGAAACTTGCACGTTGGAGCTGTGTCAAAGCCTCTGTTTGAAAAAACCCTTCAGGGCCCCAGTGCCACCGCTTCATTCCAAGATCTCCATACACACAAAAACATATTAGGATCCATCCACAGGAGAGTCCATTTCAACTCAGCCTCCTGGGTTGCTCCCCCAGATCCAGCAGATCTAACCTGTCTTGTTGCTAGGACACAATTGGAATGCGAGGTGGGCTACCCAGCCATCCATCCTTAGAACCCTGCTTGGAATCGTTGCCCTGGAGCCAACCAACAGTTCTCAATTGTCCTGCAGAACAATATTTGCAGTTTGGAGCTTCTCACAACTAACATCGTGGGAAAACCCCCACGGCCTCATGAACCCCCCGCCCCTTCATGAAGGGCCATCAGGGACAGAAACACCAACCTGAGCGATTTTCTGATCCTCGCCCTGACATCATAAGCACGAGATCTCGATTCAGGTCTGTAGATTGTTCCTGCCTTGTCCTCACCCAGAAACCTAAGCCTAGCTTGTTCTCAGATTTCCTTCCTCAGACTACTGGCCCACAAGCCTCCAGTTTGAAAACCAGAACTATAATGCAGCACTCTACCTGCCCTCAGGAAGAAAAACATTGCCCTCTGGGGCTACCCAGAAACTCCAAAAGAGGATCAACCTGCACGCCATACGACTTACCCCAAATATATAGGCTGACCTGGGCACTATTGCCCTTTTTGGCACAGCCTGAGCCTGGATTACCTGGCCCCACACAGAGAGCTGGCCGCTCACTGAGCACATCGGACCCGCCATGGTCTTAGGTCGTCATCTCTTCCCAACCTCGGTTGTCAAGTTTCAGAACCTAGACCTTATCTCCAATCACTGCCCAGGCTTGAAAGTGATGCAGAAAACACAACTCCTTCCCCGTGGCAAGAAACCATGTGGTTGGCATGTTGTCGAACGTTCAGTGTAGTTGAAACCAGGGTGGCCCATGAGGCCCCGCTCATGTTTGCGGGCCACATTGGTCAAAACCACACATTGTGACCCTCACCCTGATCCCAGTCCTCAATAAGGCCTCTCAGTGGCTGGATGAAGAGATAGCATATTGGGCTTGCCATGCCCCTAGGTCCCAAATTTTACCCATAGTTAGGGTTCTCCCTTCACTTTTCCCCAGGGCTCTTCTTTGGAATTCCTCTTTTGGCGGGACACCTGAGGTAACAAACCTGAAAGGAGTCCTCCCATTCCACAGATTGACGAAAAACAATTGGGATCGGGCCAAATCCACAGAGAGGAAGATTCATCCATGGCCCATGAGGCCTCCCCGACATTCCACGGCCATCTCTGATACAAAATCCAGAGACAAAAGCCTGAGCAAGCGCCTCAGACTCGCTCTTTCTTCATATCGGTAAGAGTTCTTCTCATGGTTTATAGATCGGGCCTGCCATACCTACGTCCCCAAACCTAAGCTGAGTTTGTGTTTTCAGACTTCTGTCCTCAAAGTCCTGGGCCACACACCCTCCAGGCTTGGGCCCCTGGAGTCACACATTAGGACTGTGCCTACCCAATCCATGGGAATTCTGCCGATGCAATTGTCCAAAACAGTAAAATTTGGAGAACCCTACAAATCCCTGAGCCCATCCCAATAGTGCAGGTCGCCCGGGACAAACAAGGGCGGTCTGATACCAGCTGAGCATCTACCTCCACTCATACCATAGATGGATGTCCCCTGAGAAGAAGATTGAACCAGACAGGACCCTAGGCCATAATCGGATACATTGCTTTGGTTTACAGGCATGTCTCCTCAAAAGCCTGGATTCCAATACCAGCATAGAGGTTTTCCTGAGGCACCCATCAAAACAAATCTCGTCTCCACAAGGAACCTTGTGCATCGAGCTATGTCAAAAGCTTAGGAGAATACTTCAGGGTCCCGGTGCCACCGCCCCATTTTAAGGCCCTCATGGACACAAACACACATTAGGACCCATCCTCAGGAAAGTCCATTTCAAGTCAGCCACCCCGGTTTCTCCCGCAGAGCCATCAGATCTAAACTGTCTTGTTGCTAGGAGACAATTGGAATGCGAGGCGGGCTTCCCAGGCATCCATCCTCGAACGGTGCCCTGGAGTCATTCCATATGGGATGTCCTGGAGCTGCCCAACAAGTCTCAATTGTCCCGCAGAAGGAATCCTTGAAGGGGGCATCCCACAACTCCCAACGTGGGAAAACCTCCATGGCCTCGAGATTCCGCTCCCTTCATGAAGGGGCCGTCATGCACAGAAACTCCAACCTGAGCCAACGTCTGATCCTCGCCCTGACTTCAGATGCATGAGATATAGGTTCAGATCTACAGGGGGACCTGCCGTGCCCTGGCCCTGAAACCCAAGTCTAGCTGTGTTCTCAGACTTCCGTCCTCACACTCCAGGCCCCGAAGCCCGGAATTTTCGCAATTCCAGACCCACAATGCAGCACTCTGCCTGCCCTCTAGAAAAAAAATTTGGCCTAATGAGCTGCCCAGGCACCTTATATGAGGATAAATCTACATGGCATTCGACTGTACCCAAAGTATATAGTCTAACCTGGGCACTAATGCACTGTCTGACACAACCTGAGCTCGGACCTCCTGACCAACACCCAGACAGCTGACCGCACACTGAGCACATCAGAACCGCCATGGCCTTAGGTCATCATCTCTTCCCAACTGCGGTTTTTCAGGCTTCAGAACCTAGACCTTATCTCCAACCACTGCCCAGGGGTGCCTTTGATGCAGAAATCAGAACTCGTCCTTACCCATGGCAAGAAACCTTGTGGTTGGCATGTTGTCCAACGTTCAGTGTAGGAGAAACCAGCATTCACCCGAAGGCCCCGCCAATTCTTGAGTGCGAAGAGGGCATAAACACGCATTGTGACCCTCAGCGTGAGTCCTGTGCTCTAGTAAGTCCTCTCAGTGGCTCGACCATTAGATGTCATAATGGGCTTGACATGTCCCTAGGCCACAATTTTTAACCAGATTTCTGGTTGTCCGGTCGGCCCTCCCCAGGGCTCTACTCTGGAATACCTCATTTGGTGAGACACCTGAGGTTAAAAAACAAAACAAAGCAAATCAACAACAACAACAACAAAACGGACTCCTTCCATCCCCAGAATGACCCAAAACTCTTGGGAATGGGCAAAACCCCAGATAGTAAGACTCATCCATTTCCCATGAAGTCACCCGGAAATTTCACGACCATGAGTGACACGATATCCAGAGACAAAAAGTTGAGCACGAGCCTCACACTCGCCCTTTTTTCATATCCTGAAGAGTTCTCCTCATGGTCTGTAGATCAGTCCTGCCATACCTATGACCCGAAACATAAGCCGCGTTTGTGTTTTCAGACAACTGTCCAAACAGCTCTGGCCTACACACCCTACAGGCTCAGGCCCCTGGAGCCAAACCTGAGGACTGTACTTGCCCTCTCCAAGGGAATTGTATGTGCCCATTCCAATGGCCACAACCCTACTAATAGGATAAACCTCCAAACTGCCTGAGGCCATCCCAATAGTGGTGGCTTCCCAGGACAAACAGGGGCAATCTGAGCTCATCTGAGCACCTACCTGCACTCAGATGCATAGACTGATGTCCCCAGAGGTAAAAAGGAACGAACAGGCCCCTAGGCACTAAACGGATCCATTGCTGTGGTATCCAGTCATCTCTCCTCAGAGGCCTGGATTTCAATACCAGCGTATGGCTGTTTCTTGACTCACCCATCAGAAAACATCTCATCTACATATGGGAAACTTGCACGTTGGAGCTGTGTGAAAGCCTCTGTTTGGAAAAACCCTTCAGGACCCCAGTGCCACCGCTACATTCCAAGGTCTCCATAGACACAAAAAGACATTAGGACCCATCCACAGGAGAGTTTATTTCAACTCAGCCTCCTGGGTTGCTCCCCCAGATCCAGCAGATCTAACCTGTCTTGTTGCTAGGACACAATTGGAATGCGAGGTGGGCTACCCAGCCATCCATCCTTAGAACCCTGCTCGGAATCGTTGCCCTGGAGCCAACCAACACGTCTCAATTGTCCTGCAGAAGAATCTTTGCAGTTTGGAGCTTCTCAGAACTAACATCGTGGGAAAACCCCCACGGCCTCATGACCCCCCCGCCCCTTCATGAAGGGCCATCAGGGACAGAAACTCCAGCCTGAGCGATCTTCTGATCCTCGCCCTGACATCATAAGCACGAGATCTCGATTCAGGTCTGTAGATTGTTCCTGCCTTGTCCTCACCCAGAAACCTAAGCCTAGCTTGTTCTCAGATTTCCTTCCTCAGACTACTGGACCACAAGCCTCCAGTTTGAAAACCAGAACTATAATGCAGCACTCTTCCTGCCCTCAGGAAGAAAAACATTGCCCTCTGGGGCTACCCAGAAACTCCAAAAGAGGATCAACCTGCACGCCATACGACTGTACCCCAAATATATAGGCTGACCTGGGCACTATTGCCCTTTTTGACACAGCCTGAGCCTGGATTACCTGCCCCACACAGAAAGCTGGCCGCTCACTGAGCACATCGGACCCACCATGGTCTTAGGTCGTCATCTCTTCCCAACCTCGGTTGTCAAGTTTCAGAACCTAGACCTTATCTCCAATCACTGCCCAGGCTTGAAAGTGATGCAGAAAACACAACTCCTTCCCCGTGGCAAGAAACCATGTGGTTGGCATGTTGTCCAACGTTCAGTGTAGTTGAAACCAGTGTGGCCCATGAGGCCCCGCTCATGTTTGCGGGCCACATTGGTCAAAACCACACATTGTGACCCTCACCCTGATCCCAGTCCTCAATAAGGCCTCTCAGTGGCTGGATGAAGAGATAGCATATTGGGCATGCCATGCCCCTAGGCCCCAAATTTTACCCATAGTTCGGGTTCTCCCTTCACTTTTCCCCAGAGCTCTTCTTTGGAATTCCTCTTTTGGCGGGACACCTGAGGTAACAAACCTGAAAGGAGTCCTCCCATTCCACAGATTGACGAAAAACAATTGGGATCGGGCCAAATCCACAGAGAGGAAGATTCGTCCATGGCCCATGAGGCCTCCCCGACATTCCACGGCCATCTCTGATACAAAATCCAGAGACAAAAGCCTGAGCAAGCCCCTCAGACTCGCTCTTTCTTCATATCCGCAAGAGTTCTTCTCATGGTTTATAGATCGGGCCTGCCATACCTACGTCCCCAAAACTAAACTGAGTTTGTGTTTTCAGACTTCTGTCCTCAAAGTCCTGGGCCACACACCCTCAAGGCTGGGGCCCCAGGAGTCACACAGTAGGACTGTGCCTACCCAATCCATGGGAATTCTGCCGATGCCATTGTCCAAAACAGTAAAATTTGGAGAACCCTACAAATCGCTGAGGCCATCCCAATAGTGTAGGTCGCCCGGGACAAACAAGGGCGGTCTGATACCAGCTGAGCATCTACCTCCACTCATACCATAGATGGATGTCCCCTGAGAAGAAGATTGAACCAGACAGGACCCTAGGCCATAATCGGATACATTGCTTTGGATTACAGGCATGTCTCCTCAAAAGCCTGGATTCCAGTACCAGCATAGAGGTTTTCCTGAGGCACCCATCAAAACAAATCTCGTCTCCACAAGGAACCTTGTGCATCGAGCTATGTCAAAAGCTTAGGAGAATACTTCAGGGTCTCGGTGCCACCGCCCCATTTTAAGGCCCTCATGGACACAAACACACATTAGGACCCATCCTCAGGAAAGTCCATTTCAAGTCAGCCACCCCGGTTTCTCCCGCAGAGCCATCAGACCTAAACTGTCTTGTTGCTGGGAGACAATTGGAATGCGAGGCCGGCTTCCCAGGCATCCAACCTCGAACAGTGACCTGGAGTCATTCCATATGGGATGTCCTGAAGCTGCCCAACAGGTCTCAATTTTCCCGCAGAAGGAATCCTTGAAGGGGGCATCCCACAACTCCCAACGTGGGAAAAACTCCATGGCCTTGAGATTCCGCTCCCTTTATGAAGGGTCCGTCATGCACAGAAACTCCAATGTGAGCCAACGTCTGATCCTCGCCCTGACTTCAGATGCATGAGATATAGGTTCAGATCTACAGTGGTACCTGCCGTGTCCTCGCCCTGAAACCCAAGTCTAGCTTGTGTTCTCAGACTTCCGTCCTCACACTCCTGGACACGAATCCCTCAAGTTTAAAATTCCAGACCGACAAAAAGCACTCTGCCTGCCCTCTAGAAAACAAATTTTGCCTAATGAGCTGCCCAGACAACTTATATGAGGATAAATCTACATGGCACTCGACTGTACCCAACGTATATAGTCTAAACTGGGCACTAATGCACTCTCTGACACAACCTGAGCCCGGATCTCCTGACCAACACCCAGACAGCTGACCGCACACTGAGCACATCAGACCCGCCATGGCCTTAGGTCATCATCTCTTCCCTACCTCAGTTTTTAGGCTTCAGAACCTAGACCTTATCTCCAATCACTGCCCAGGGGTGCCTGTGATGCAGAAATCAGAACTCTTCCTTACCCATGGCAAGAAACCTTGTGGTTGGCATGTTGTGCAACGTTCAGTGTACGAGAAACCAGGATTCACCATGAGGCCCTGCCCATTCTTGTTTGCGAAGTGGGCATAAACACGCATTGTGACCCTCAGCGTGAGTCCTATGCTCTAGTAAGTCCTCTCAGTGGCTCGACCATTAGATGTCATAATGGGCTTGACATGTCCCTAGGCCACAATTTTTAACCACATTTCTGGTTGTCCGGTCGGCCCTCCCCAGGGCTCTACTCTGGAATCCCCCATTTGGTGGGACACCTGAGGTTAAAAAACAAAACAAGGCAAATCAACAACAACAAAAAAACGGACTTCTTCCATCCCCAGAATGACCCAAAACTCCTTGGACGGGGCCAAACCCCCAGAGTGTAAGACTCGTCCATTTCCCATGAAGTCACCAGGAAATTTCACGACCATGAGTGACACGATATCCAGAGACAAAAACTTGAGCACGAGCCTCACACTCGCCCCTTATTCATATCCCGAAGTGTTCTCCTCATGGTCTGTAGATCAATCCTGCCATACCTATGACCTGAAACATAAGCTGCGTTTGTGTTTTCAGACGACTGTCCAAACAGCTCTGCCTACACACCCTACAGGCTCAGGCCCCTGGAGCCAAACCTGAGGATTGTACTTGCCCTCTACAAGGGAATTGTATGTGCCCATTCCAATGGCCACAACCTACTAATAGAATAAACCTGCAAACTCCCTGAGGCCATCCCAATAGTGGTGGCTTCCCAGGACAAACAGGGGCAATCTGAGCCCATCTGAGCACCTACATGCTCTCAGACGCATAGACTGATGTCCCCAGAGGTAAAAATGTACGAACAGGCCCCTAGGCACTATTCGGATCCATTGCTGTGGTATCCAGTCATCTCTCCTCAGAGGCCTGGATTTCAATACCAGCATATGGCTGTTTCCTGACTCATCCGTCAGAACAAATCTCATCTACATATGGGAAACTTGCACGTTGGAGCTGTGTCAAAGCCTCTGTTTGAAAAAACCCTTCAGGACCCCAGTGCCACCCCTTCATTCCAAGGTCTCCATAGACACAAAAACATATTAGGATCCATCCACAGGAGAGTCCATTTCAACCCAGATCCAGATTGCTCGCCCAGATCCAGCAGATATAACCTGTCTTGTTGCTAGGACACAATTGGAATGCAAGGTGGGCTACCCAGGCATCCATCCTTAGAACCCTGCTCGGAATCGTTCGCCTGGAGCCAACCAACATGTCTCAATTGTCCTGCACAAGAATCTTTGCAGTTTGGACCTTCTCACAACTAACATCGTGGGAAAACCCCCACGAACTCGAGACCCCGCCCCTTCATGAAGGGGCCATCAGGGACAGAAACACCAACCTGAGCGATCTTCTAATCCTCACCCTGACTTCAGAAGCACGAGATCTTGATTCAGGTCTGTAGATTGTTCCTGCCTTGTCCTCACCCAGAAACCTAAGCCTAGCTTGTGTTATCAGATTTCCGTCTTCAGACTACTGGCCCACAAGCCCTCCAGTTTGCAAACCAGAACTATAATGCAGCACTCTGCCAGCCTTCAGGAAGAAAAACATAGCCCTGTGGGGCTACCCAGAAACTCCAAATGAGGATCAACCTGCATGCCATTCGACTGTACCCCAAATATATAGGCTGACCTAGGCACTATTGCCCTTTCTGACACAGCCCTAGCCTGGACTTCCTGGCCCCACCCAGAAAGCTGGTCGAACACTGAGCATGCCGGACGAGCCATGTCCTTAGGTCGTCATCTCTTCCCAACCTCGGTTGTCAAGTTTCAGAACCTAGACCTTATCTCCAATCACTGCCCAGGCTTGTAAGTGATGCAGAAATCACAACTCCTTCCCCGTGGCTAGAAACCATGTGGTTGGCATGTTTTCCAATGTTCAGTGTAGTTGAAACCAGTGTGGCCCATGAGGCCCCACCCATGTTTATGGGCCACATTGGTCACAAACACACATTGTGACCCTCAGCCTGATCCCAGTCCTCAGGTAAGGCCTCTCAGTGGCTGGATGAAGAGACAGCATATTGGGCTTGCCATGCCCCTAGGCCCCAAATTTTACCCATAATTCGGGTTGTCCCTTCGCTTTTCCCCAGGGCTCTTCTTTGGAATTCCTCTTTTGGCGGGACACCTAAGGTAACCAACCTGAAAGGAGACCTCCCATTCCACAGATTGACGAAAAAGAATTGGGATCGGGCCAATTCCACAGAGAGGAAGATTCGTCCATGGCCCATGAGGTTTCCCAGACAATCCACGGCCATCGCTGATACGGAATCTAGAGACAAAAGACTGAACAAGCACCTCAGACTCGCTTTTCTTCATATCCTGAAGAGTTCTTCTCATGGTTTATAGATCGGGCCTGCCATACCTACGTCTCCAAACCTAAGCTGAGTTTATGTTTTCAGACTTCTGTCCTCAAAGTCCTGGACCACACACCCTCCAGGCTTCGGTCCCTGGAGCCACACATAAGGACTGTGCCTACCCAATCCATGGGAACTCTGCCCATTCCATTGTCCAAAACCGTAAAATTAGGAGAACCCTCCAAATCCCTGAGGCCATCCCAATAGGGCATGTCACCCGTGACATACAAGCGCGGTCTGATAGCAGCTGAGCATCAACCTCCACTCATACCATAGATGGATGTCCCCAGAGAAGAAGATTGAACCAGACAGGACCCTGGCCAATCGGATCCATTGCTTTGGTGAGAGGCATGTCTCCTCAAAAGCCTGGATTCCAATACCAGCATAGGGGTTTTCCTGAGGTAGCAATCAGAACAAATCTCGTCTCCACAAGGAAACATGTGCATCGAGCTCTGTCAAAAGCTTAGGAGAATACTTCAGGGTCCCGGTGCCACGGCCCCATTCCAAGGCCCCAAGGACACAAACACACATTAGGACCCATCGTGAGGAAAGTCCATTTCAAGTCAGCCACCCCGGTTGCTCCCGCAGAGCCATCAGATCTAAACTGGCTTGTTGCTAGGAGACAATTGGAATGCGAGGCTGGCTTCTCAGGCATCCTCCCTCGAACGGTGCTATAGAGTCATTCCATATGGGATGTCCTGGAGCTGCCCAAAGGCCTCAATTGTCCCGCAGAAGGAATTCTTGAAGGGGGCAACCCACAACTCCCACGTGGGAAAAACTCCATGGACACGAGATTCCGCTCCCTTCATGAAGGAGCCGTCAGGCACAGAAACTCCAACCTAAGCCAAAGTCTAATTCTCTCCCTGACTTGAAATGGATGAGATATTGGTTCAGATCTGCAGGGGGTACCTGCCGTGCCCTTCCCCTTAGCCCAAGTATAACTTTTGTTCTCAGAATTCCGACCTCACTCTCCTGGCCTCAAAGCCCTCATGATTGGTAAATCCGGTCCCACAATTAAGCACATGGCCTGCTTTCTGGAAAAAAAATATTGCCTAAAGAGCTGCCAAGGCACCTTATATGAAGATAAACGTACACAGTACTCGGCTTTGCCCGAATTATATAGTCTAACCTGGGCACTAATGCACTGTCTGACACAACCTGAGCCCGGACTTCCTGACCAACACCCAGACAGCTGACCGCACACTGAGCACATCAGACCCGCCATGGCCTTAGGTCCTCATCTCTTCCCTACCTCAGTTTTCAGGCCTCAGAAACTAGACTTTATCTCTGCCTGGGGATGAGTGTGATGCAGAAATCAGAACTTCTCCTTACACATGGCAAGAAACCTTGTGGTTGGCATGTTGTCCAACGTTCATTGTAGGAGAAACTAGCATTCACCCTGAGGCCCGCCTATTCTTGAGTGCGACGAGGGCATAAATATGCATTGTGACCCTCAGGGTGAGTCCTGTCCTCTAGTAAGTCCTCTCAGAGCCTGGATCACTAGATGTCATAATGGGCTTGACATAGCCCTAGGCCCCAATTTTTAAGCAGATTTCTGGTTGTTCAGTCACCCCTCCCCGAGCTCTACTCTGGAATTCCTCATGTGGTGGGACAACGGAGGTTGAAAAATGAAACAAAACAAAGCAACAACAACAAAAAAAAAAACGACTTCTTCCATCCCATAGAATGACCCCAACCTCTTTGGAAGGGGCCAAATCCCCAGAGAGTAAGACTCGTCCATTTCCCATGAAGTCACCCGGAAATTTCACGACCATGAGTGACATGATATGCAGAGACAAAAACATGAGCAATAGCCTCACACTCGCCCTTTTTTCATATACCAAAATGTTCTCCTCATGGTCTGTAGATCAGTCCTGCTCTACCTATGACCCGAAATAGAAGTCGAGTTTGTGTTTTCAGACAACTGTCCAAACAGCCCTGGCCTACACACCCTATAGGCTCAGGCCCCTGAAGCCAAACCTGAGGACTGTTCTTGCCCTCGCAAGGGAATTGTGTGAGCCCATTCCAATGGCGACAACGCAACTAAAAGTATAAACCTTTAAATTCCCTGAGGCCATCCCATAGTGTTGGCTTCCAAGGACAAACACGGGCAATCTGAGTTCATCTGAGCACCTACCTGCACTCTGACCCATAGATAGATGTCGCCCGAGGTAAAAAGAAACCAACAGGCCCCTAGGCACTAATCGGATTCATTGCTTTGTTTTCCAGGCATCTCTCCTCAGAGGCCTGGATTTCAATACCAGAATATGGCTGTTTCTTGACTCACCCATCAGAACAAATCTCCTCTACACATGGGAAACTTGCATGGTGGACCTGTGTCAAACCTCTGTTTAGGAGAAGCCTTCAGGGCCCTAGTGCCACCGCTTAATGCCACAGTCTCCATAGACACAAAAACATATTAGGACCCATCCACAGGAGAGTCCATTTAAACTCAGGTCCTCGGTTGCTCCCCGAGATCCAACAGATCTAGCCTGTCTTGTAGCTAGGAGAATATTGGAATGCGAGGTGGGCTACCCAGCCATCCATCCTTAGAACCCTGCTCAGAATCGTTGGCCTGGAGCCAACCAACTGGTCTCAATTGTCCCACAGTAGAATCTTTGCAGTTTGGAGCTTCTCACAACTCCCATGGTGGGAAAACCCCCACGGCCTCGTGATTCCCCTCCTTTATGAAGGGGCCATCAGGGACAGAAAGTCAAACCTGAGGCATCGTCTGATGCTCAACCTGACTTCAGGTGCAAGAGTTCTCGATTCAGGTCTGCCATGTCCTCACACATAAAACCTAAGCCTTGCTTGTGTTCTCGGAGTTCCGTCCTCAGACTACCGGCCCATAAGCCCTCCAGTTTGGCAATCCAGAAGTACAATGCGGCACTCTGCCTGCTCCCTGGAAGAAGAACATTGCCCTCTGGGGCTACCCAGAAACCCCAAATGAGGATCAACCTGCACGCCATTTGGCTGTACACCAAATATATAGGCTGAAGTGGGCACAATTGCCCATTCTGACACAGCCTGAGCCTGGAACTCCTGGCCCCACCCAGACAGCTGGCCACACACTGAGCACATCGGACCCGCCATGGCCATAGGTCGTCATCTCTACCCAACCTCGGTTTTCAGGCTTCAGAACCTTGACCTTATCTCCAATCACTGCCCAGGTTTGAAAATGTTGCAGAAATCCGAACTCGTTCCCTTGGCAAGAAACCTCGTGGTTGGCATGTTGTCCAACTTTCAGTGTAGTTGAAACCAGTGTGGCACATGAGACCCAGCCCACGCTTGAGGGCCACATTGGTCTCAAACACACATTGTGACCCTCAGCCTGAGCCCGGTCCTCAGGCAAGGCCTCTCAGTGGCTGCATGAAGAAAGAGCATATTGGGCTTGCCATGCCCCTAGACCCCAATTTTTAACCAAGTTCGGGTTGTCCCTTCACTCTTGCCCAGGGCTCTGCTTTGGAATTCCTCTTTTGGTGGGACACCTCAGGTAACAAACCTTAAAGGAGTCCTCCCATTCCACAGATTCACGAAAAAGAATTGGGATAGGGCCAAATCCACAGAGAGGAAGATTCGTCCATGGCTCATGAGGCCTCCCCGACATTCCACGGCCATCGCTGATACAAAATCCAGAGACAAAAGCCTAAGCAAGCGCCTCAGACTCGCTCTTTCTTCATATCCTGAAGAGTTCTTCTCATGATTTGTAGTTCGACCGTGCCATACCTACGTCCCCAAACCTAAGCTGAGTTTGTGTTTTTTGAGTTCTGTCCTCAAAGTCCTGGGCCACACACCCTCCAGGCTGGGCCCCTGGAACCACACATTAGGACTGTGCCTTACCAATCCATGGGAATTCTGCCCATTCCATTATCCAAAACCATACAAATTAGGAGAAACCTCCAAATTCCCTGAGGCCATACCAATGGTGTAGGTTGTCCGGGACAAAAAAGGGCCGTCTGACACCAGCTGAGCATCTACCTCCACTCATACCATAGATGGATGTCCCCAGAGAAGAAGATTGACCAGACAGGACCCCAGGCCATAATGGGATCCATAGCTTTGGTTTACAGGCATGTCTCTTCAAAAGCCTGGTTTCCAATACCAGCTGAGGGCTTTTCCTGAGGCACCCATCAGAACAAATCTCGTTTACACATGGGAAACTTGCATGTTGGAGCTCTCTCAAAGCCTCTGGTTAGAAGGACATTTCAGGTTCCCGGTGCCAGCGCCTCATTCCAAGGTCTCCATGGAGACACACCCACATTAGGACCCATCCACAGGAGAGTCCATTTCAACTCAGCCCCCTCAGTTGCTCCCCCTGATCCAGCAGATCTAACCCGTCTTGTCGCTAGGAGATGATTGGAATGAGAGGCAGGCTTCCCAGCCATCCATACTTAGAACCATTCTCAGAATGATGCTGTATGGGAAGTCCTGGAGCCAACCAACAGGTCTCAATAGTCCCGCAGAAGAATCTTTACTGTTTGGAGCATCTCAAAAATCCCATCGTGGGCAAACCTCCATGGCCTCGTGATCCCGCCCCCTGTGCTTCATGAAGGGGCCATCAGGGACAGAAGCTCCAACCTGAGCGATCGTCTGATCCTCGCCCTGACTTCAGATGCAGGACATCTTGATTCAGCTCTGCAGAGTGTGCCTGCCGTGCCCTTGCCCAGAAACGTAAGTCTAGTTTGTGTTCTCAACTTCCATCCTCACATTCCTGGCCCACAAGCCCTCCAGTTTGGCAATTCCAGAACTACAAGGCAGCACTCTGCCTGCTTTCCGGAAGAAAAACATTGCCCTCTGGGGCTACCCAGATTCCCCAAATGAGGATCAACCTGCATGCCACTTGACTGGACCCCAATTATACAGGCTGCCCTGGGCACTACTGCCCTTTCTGGCACAGCCTGAGACTGAACCTCCTGGCTCGCACCCACCCAGCTAGCCACACACTGAGCACATCAGACCCGCCATGGCCTTAGGTCATCATCTCTTTCCAACCTCGGTTTTCAGGCTTCAGAACCTAAACCTTATCTCCAGTCACCACCCAGGGTTGAACATGATGCAGGAATCAGAACTCCTTCCCCATGGCAAGAAACCTTGTGGTTGGCATGTTGTCCAACGTAAAATGTAGTTGAAACCAGTGTGGCCCATGAGGCCCTGCAGATGCTTGAGGACCAAGTCGTTCACAAACATGCATTCTGACCCTCAACGTGAGCCCAGTTCTCAAGTAAGGCCTCTCAGTGGCTGGACCAAAAGACAGCATATTGGGCTTGTCATGCCCCTAGGCCCCAATTTTTAACCAGATTTCTGGTTGTCCAGTCTCCCCTCCCCAGGGCTCGGCTTTGGAATCCCTCTTTTGGTGGGACACCTGAGGTAACAAAACTGAAAGGACTCCTCCCATCCCACAGTTTGACCCAAAACAATTGGAATCGGGCCAAATCCACAGAGCGGAAGACTCGTCCATGGCCCATGAGGCCTCCCGGACATTCCACGCCCATCGTTGACACAAAATCCAGAAACAAAAGCCTGAACAAGTGCCTCACAATCTCTCTTTCTTCATATCTGGAAGAATTCTCCTCACGGTCTGTAGATCGGGCCTGCCATACCTACGTCCCTAAACCTAAACTGAGTTTGATTTTAGACTTCTGTCTCCACAGTCCTGGTGCACACACCCTGCCGGCTGGGGCCCCTGGAGCCACATCAAAACTGTGCCTTCCCTCTCCACGGGAATTCTGCCCATTCCATTGTCCATAATCATAAAATTAGGAGAAACCTCCAAAGTCCCCAAGGCCTTCACAATAGTGTAGGCCGCCTGGGACAAACAAAGGCCATCTGACACCAGCTGAACATCTAACTCCACTAATACCTTAGATGGATGTACACAGAGAAGAAGATTCAACCGGACAGGCCCCTAGGCTCTAAACGGAGCCATTGCTTTGGTTTCCAGTTATCTCTCTTCAGAGGCCTATATTCCAATAACAGTATATGGGGGTTTCCTGAGGCACCAATCAGAACAAATCTCGTCTCCACATGGGAAACTTGTCCTTTGGAGATGTCTCAAAACCTCCGGTTAGGAGAATCCTTCAGGGCCCATGCACCAACGCCCCATTCCAAGGTCTCCATGGACACAAACCCACATTAGCATCCATCCTCAGGAGAGTCCATTTCAACTCAGCCCCCTTGGTTGCTCTGACAGAGCCAGCATATCAAACCTGTCTATTTGCTAGGAGACAACTGCAATGTGAGGAGGGCTTCCCACGCATCCATCCTAAGATCCCTGCTCTGGTGTCATTCTGTATGGTATGTACTGGAGTGATACAAAAGGTCTCAATTGTTGATCAGAGGGAATCCTTGTTGTTTGGAGCATCTCACAACTCCCATTGTGGGTAAACCTCCATGGACTGGAGATGCTGTCCCCTTCATAAAGTGGCCAGAATGGACAGAAATTCAAACCTAAGCCTAGGTTTGAACCTTGCCCTGACTTCAGATTCATGATATCCCGATTCAGATCTGCAGAGGGTGCCTGCCGTGCCCTCGCCCAGAACCTACGCCTAACATGTGTTCTCAGACTTCCGTTCTCACACTCCCCGTCCACAAGGCATCCACTTTGGAAATTCCGGAGCCACAATGCAGCACTCTGCCTGTTCTCCAGAAGAAAAACATTGCCCTTGGGGCTACCCAGAAATGCCAAATAAAGATCAACCTGCACGGCACTCAGTTGTACCCCAATTATACAATCTACCCTGGGCACTAATGCCCTGTCTGACACAGCCCAAGCTTGGACCTCCCGACCAACACCCAGACAGCTGGCTCCACGCTGAGCATATCGGACCCGACATGGTCTTAGGTCGTCATCTCTTCCCAACCTCGGTTTTCAGACTTCACAACCTAGACCTTATCTCCAATCACTGCCCAGGGGTGAATGACATGCAGAAATCAGAATTAATACTTCCCCATGGCAAGAACTCATGTGGTTGACATGTTGACTATCATTCAGTGTAGGAGAAACAAGCATGCACCATGAGTCCCCACCCATGCTTGAGTACCACAAGGGCATAAACACGCATTGTGACCCTCAGCATGAGTTCTGTCCTCAATGAAGGCCTCTCAGTGGCTGGACCATTAGAAGGCATATTGGGCTTGCCATGCCCCTAGGCCCGTATTTTTAGTTAGATTTCTTGTTGTCCAGGGCTCTGCTCTGGAATCCCTCTTTTGGTGGGACACCTTAGTTAACAAAACTGAATCCCACAGATTAACCCAAAACAATTGGGATCTGGCCAAATTCACAGAGAGAAAGACTCTTCCATGGCCCATGAGGACTCCTCGACATTCCACAGCCATCATTGACACAAAATCCAGGGGCAAAAGCCTGACAAGTGTCACACTTTCACCCTTTATTCATATCCCAAAAAGTTCTCCTCATAGTCTGTAAATCGGACCTGCCATACCTACGTCCCAAAACCTAAGCTGAGTTTGTGTTTTCAGACATCTGTCCCCACTGTCCTTGCCCACACACCCTCAAGGCTGGGCCCTTGGAGCCACACATCAGGTCTGTGCCTGCCCACACCACAGGAATTCTGCCCATTCCATTGTCCATAATCATACAATTTAGGAGAAACCTCCAAAGTCCCCGAGGCCATCCCTATAGTGTAGGCCACCCGGACAAACAGGAGCGGTCTGACACCAGCTGAGCAACTACCTCCATTTCATAAAATAGACAGATGTCGACAGAGAAGAAGATTGAACCAGAGAGGCTCCTAGGACCTAATTGGATGCATTGCTGTGGTTTCTATGTATCTCTCCTCAGAGGCCTGGTTCTAATACCAGCATATGTGGGTTTCCTGAGGCACCAATTAGAACAAATCTTGTCTCCACATGGAAAACTTGCTCTTTCGAGTTGTTTCAAAATCTCCGGTTAGAATCCTTTAGAGCCCTGGGGCCACCACCCCATTCCAACGTCCTCATGGACACAAACACACATTAAGACCCATCTTCAGGAGAGTCCATTTCAACTCAGCTCCCACGATTGCTCCTGCATAGCCATCAGATCGTACCTGTCTTGTGGCAGGGAGACAATTGGTGTAAGAGGCAGTCTGCTCAGGCATCCATCCTTAGAACCCGGCTCTGGAGTCATTCCATATGGGATGTCCCGGAGCCATCCAACAGTTCTCAATTTTCCCGCAGAAGGAATCCTTGCAGTTTGGAGCATCCCACAACTCCCAACGTGGGAAAACCTCCATGGCCTCGAGATTCCACCCCTTTGATGAAGGGGCCATCATGGACAGAAACTCCAACCTGCGCCTAAGTCTGATCCTCGTCCTGACTTCAGATGAATGAGATTTTGATTCGGATCTGCAGAGGGTGCCTGCCGTGCCCTTGCCCTGAAACTTAAGTTTAGCTTATGATCTCAGACTTACGTGCTCACACTCCTGGTCCCGACGCCCTCAAGTTTGGCAATTCTGGACCCACAATGCTGCACTCTGCCTGCCCACCAGAAGAAAAATGTTGCCCCAGTGAGCTTCCCTGACACAATAAATGAGGATGAACCTACATGGAACTCAACTGTACCCAAATTATACATTCTAACCTGGGCACTAATGCACTGTCTGACACAGCCTGAATCCATACCTCCTGAACAACACCCAGAAAGCTGACCGCCCACTGAGCACATCGGACCCTCCATGACCTTAGGTTATCATCTCATCCCAACCTCGATTTTCTGGATTCAGAACTTAGATCTTATCTCCAGTCACTGCCCAGGGGTGAACATGATGCAGAAATCAGAATTCCTCCTTCCCCATGGAAAGAAACCTTGTGGTTCGTATGTTGTCCAAAGTTCAGTGTAGGAGAATCAAGCATGGCCCATGAGTCCCCGCCCATGCTTGATGCCTACATTGGGCACAAACATGCATTGTGACCCTCAGTGTGAGCACTGTACTCAAGTAAGACCTCTCAGTGGCTGGACCAAGGTACCCCATATGGGGATTGCCATGCCCTTAGGCCCCCAATCTTATACAGAGTTCGGGTTGTCCAGTCACCCCTTCCCAGGGTTCTGCTCTGGAATCCCTCTTTAGTGGCACACCTGAGGTAAAAAAAAAAAAAAAAAAAAAACAGAATGGACTCCTCCCATCCCACGGAATGACCCCAAAATATTGGGATCATCCAAATCCCCATAGAGGAAGTCTCACCCATGGTCCATGAGGACGCCCCTACATTCCACGGCCATCAGTGACACAAAATCCAGAGTCAAAAGCCTGAGCAAGTGCCTCACACTCACTCTTTGTTCATATCCTGAAGAGTTCTGCTCAAGGTCTGTAGATCGGGCCTCCCATACCTATGTCCCCAAACCTAAGACGAGTTTCTGTTTTCAGACTTCTGTCCCCACAGCTCTGACCCACACACCCTCCATGCTTGAGCCCCTAGAGCCACACCTCAGGATTGTGCCTTCCCTCCCCAAAGGAATTCTGCCCATTTCATTGGCCACAAACTTGCAAATTAGGAGAAACCTCCAAAGTCAAAGTGGCCATCCCAATAGTGTAGACTGCCCAGGACAAATAGGGGCAATCTGACACCAGCTGAGGAACTACCTCCACTCAATCCCATAGACAGATGAACCGAGAGAAGAAGATTAAACCAGACAGGCCCCAGGCCCTAATCAGATCCATTGCCTTGGTTTCCAGGCATCTCTCCTCAGAGTTCTGGTTTCCAATACCAGCATATTGGGGGTTACTGAAGCACCAATGAGAACAAATCTTGTTTCCCCATGGGAAAAATGCTTCTTGGAGCTGTGTCAAAACCTCTGGTTAGGAGCATCCTTCAGAGCCCTGGTGCCACTGCCCCATTCCAAGGTCTCCATGGACACAATCCCACATTAGGACCGATCCTCAGGAGAATGCATTTCAACTCAGCCCCCTCGGCTGCTACATCATAGGCAGCAATCAAACGTGCCGTTTCGCTAGGAGACAATTGGAATGCAAGGCCGGATGCCCAGGCATCCATCCTTAGAACCCTGCTCTGCAATTGTTCCATATGGGATGTCCTGGAGCCATCCAATAGGTTTCAACTGACCCGCAGAAAATCCTTGTGGTTTGGAGCATCTCACTACTGCCATCATGGGAAAACACCAATGGCGGTGTGATGACCCCCCTTCATGAAGGGGCCATCATGGACAGAAACTCCAACCTGAGCCAATATATGAACCTCGCCCTGACCTCAGATGCATGAAATCTAAATTCAGCTCTGCAGAGTGTGCCTGCCATTTCCTCGCCCTGAAACCAAAGCAAAGCTTCAGTTCTCAGACTTACATCCTTGCATTCCTGGTCGCAAGGCCTCCAGTTTGGCAGTTCCGGAGCCAGAATGCAGCACTCTGCCTGCCCTCCAGAAGAAAGACTTTGCCTTATGGGGCTACGGAGAAACCCCAAATAATTATCTTCTGCATGCCACTCAACTGTACCCCAATTATACAGCATATCTGGGCACGAATGCCCTGTCTGGCACAGCCTGAGTGCAGACCTCCTGAACGACACCTAGAAAGCTGGCCCCAAACTGAACACATCGGACCCGCCATGGCCTTAGGTCGTCATCTCTTCCAAACCTCGGTTTTCAGGCTTCAGAACCTAGACCTTATCTCCAATTAGTGCCCAGAGGTGAACGTGATGCAGAAATCAAAACTCCTCCTTCCCCATGGCAAGAAACCCTGAGGTTGGCATGTCCAAGGTTCACTGTAGGAGAAACCTGCAAGCTCAATGAGGTCCCGCCCAACATTGAGGACCACCTTGGGCACAAACACACATTGTGACCCTCAGCATGAGTCCACTATTCAAGTAACGTCTCTCAGTGGCTGGACCAAGAATCTGCATATGGGCTTGCCATGCCCATAGGACCCCAGGCCTAACCAGAGGGTGGGTATTCCAGTTGTATGTACCCAGTGCTCTGCTCTAGAATCCCTCTATTGTGGGGACACATGAGGCAGAAAACAGGACTCCTCCCTTCCCACAAAATGACCCCAATCTCTTGGGAGCCGGACAAATCATCAGAGAGGGAGACTTCCATGGCCCATGAGACCATGCTTACATTAAATGACCATCATGAATACAACATCCAGAGACATAAGCCTGAACGACCGCCTCTCACTCGCCTTACTTTCTAATCACAATGAGCTCCCCTCACGGACTGTAGATCACTCCTGCCATAACCTCAGCCCCAAATCTCAGCCGAGTTTGTGTTTTTGGATGTCTGTACCCACAGCCCTGGCCCACACAGCCGCCAGGCTAGGGCCTCTGGAACCACACCACAGGACTGTCCTGCTCTCTCCAAGGAGACTATGCCCATTCCATTGCCCATAACCCCACAGAATAGGAGAAACCTCAAGGCCCCCGAGGACATCCCACTACTATAAGCCTCTCTGGACAAAGGCATCCTGACACAAGCTGAGCAACTACCTCCATGCAGAAACACAGACAGATGTCGGCAGAGACAGTAGATTGAACCAGACAGGCCCCTGGGCCCTAATCTGAACTCTTTCTTTGGTTTCCAGGTGTCACTCCTCAGAGGCCTGGGTTTGAAGACCAGCATCTGGGGCTTTCCTGAGACACCAAACAGAACAACTATCGTCTCCACATGGGAAGCTTCATTGTTGGAGCTGTGTCAAACCCTTCGGTTTGGAGAAACCTGCAGAGTCCCTGAGCCACCGCCACATTCCAAGGTCTCCATGGCCACCAACCCACAGTATGACTCATCCTCAGGAGAGTCCATTTCAACTCAGCCCTCTGAGAAACCCGCCCAAGAGCCTGCAGATTGAGCCTGCCTTGCCCCAAGCAGCCAGTGGGAATGTGAGGTGGCATTTGCAGACATTCATGCTTAGACCCCTTCTCTCGAGTCTTTCTGTAGGGGTCATCCTAGAACCATCTCATAGTACTCGACTGTCCTACAGAGGAAACCTTGATGTTTGGGGCAGCTCATAACTCCCAGCGTTGGGAAACCTCCCTGGCCTCATGACGCCCCCACCCCCTTCAGGAAGGGGCCATAATGGACACAAACTCCAACCTGAGGCAACGTCTGATACTCGCCCTGACCTCAGATGCAGGAGATCTTGATTCAGTCTCTGCAGAGTGGGCCTGCCATGCCCTCGGCCCAAAACCTAACGCTAGCTTGTGTTTTCAGACTTCCCTCTTCACACTCCTGGCAAACAAGCCCTCCAGACTGGGAATTCCAGAACCACAACACAGTTTTCTGCCTGCCCACCAGAAGAAAAACGTTGCCCTATGGGGCTCTCCAGAAACCACAAATGAGAACCAACCTGCTCTGGCCTCGACCGCACCCTAACTGGAAAAGCTACCCTGGTCAGTATTGCTCTGTCTGACACAGCCTGACGTCCCGACAGACAAGGAAACAGCTGGCTGCACACTAAGCACATCAGACAGGCCATGGCCTTATGCTGTCATCTCTTCCCAACCTGGGTTTTCAGACATCTGACCCTAGATATTATATCAAATCCTGGCAAACGTGGGTAACTGAAGCACAAATCAGATCTTCTCCTTCCCCATGGCTGGAAAGCTTGCTGTTGTCATGGAGTCATACCTTCAGTGTAGGAGAAACCTTCATGGCCCCTGAGGCCAAGCCTAAACTTGAGTGCCTCCTTGGGTACAAACTCGCATTGGGACCATCAGCATGGGCCCCATGTCGAAGTAAGGTCTCTCAGGGCCTGGACTAAGAGCCCGCATATGGGGCTTGCCAAGCCCCTATGATCCCAATCTTCACAAGAGCTCGAGTATTCCATTTGCTCGAACCCAGGACTGTGATCTGGAGTCCCTCTCCTGGAAGAACACCTGAGCCAGACAGCAGGACTCCACCCTTCCCACAAAATGTCCCCAAAATCTTAAGAGCTGGACCAACTCCTCAGAGAGGGAGACTCTTCCATAGCCCCTGAGGTCACCCCTACATTCCACAGCTATGGGAGACAAAACATCCAAAGACAAAAGCTTGCGTGACTGCCTCCCATTTGCCCTTCTTTCATAAGCTGAGGATCTCCTCTCACGGTCTGTGGGTCCATCCTGCAATGCTCTCGGCTCCGCACCCAAGCCGAGTTTGTGTTTTCAGACTTCTGTGCCCACAGCCCGGACCCACACACCCTCCAGGCTAGGGCCTATGGAGACACACTGAAGGACTGTGCCAGTCCTCTCCAAGAAAACTGTACCCAATCCATTGGCCACAACCCTAGAGATTAGGAGAATCCAATAAGGTCTCCAAGGCCATGCCTTGGCCATGGACTAAGAGGGGCACTTTGACACCAGCTGAGCAACTATCTCCACATAGATACTCAGACAGTGTCCCCAGAGACAGAAAATTGAAACGGACAGGCATCTAGGCTCTAATCTGAACCCTAGCTTTGGTTTCCAGGTGTCTCTACTCAGAGAACTGGTTTGAAGACCAGTATCTGGGGCTTTTCTGAGGCACCAAAGAGAACCTGTCTCATCTCCACATAGGGATCTCTTTTTAATTGGAGCAATATTACACCCTTCGGTTAGGCGAATACTTCATGGCCCCTGAGCTGCCAACATATTCCAAGGTCTCCATGCACACAAACCCACATTATGACCCATCCGCAGGAGAGTCCATTTCAATTCAGCCCCCTAGTTAGCTCGCCCCAGAGCCAGTAGTTCAAACATGTCTTGTCACAAAGAGCCAATGGGAATGTGAGGTATGCTGTACAGGCATCCATCCTTCGAATCCTGCTCTCCAGTCTTTCCGTATGGGATATCCTGGAGCCATTCAACAGGACTCGACTCTCCAGCAGATGGAAAGCTTGTGGTATGGGTCAACGCACAAACTAGAGTTTGTGCTGGTGTCTAAGGTGCTGTGCAGGATTCTCCAATCTTGAGGGTTTGGCACAGGTCGAAGGGCATGGTTTCCTACTGGGGACAGGAGATATTCTATTGTGTGGCTCAGGGACCACATGTTGTATCCTAAGTTGGTATTTCAGAACAGGACCCTGAGGACAGATGCCTGAAAACCTAATCTAGTGTTCCAATGACGTCCTAGGAGCATGTCAGGTACAATCTTCTGACCCAGGTACATTGAAATGGCTGTCTGCTTGGATGTAGGTGATCAGGGCGTTTCAGACTGGCATTTGTGTCCAGTGCTGCCGACAATAATGGGTCGGGCTCAGGGCTCTTGCGTGTTTCTCCTAAACTGGAAGGTTTGGGCAGGTTTGACGGGCACAGTTTCCTTGGGGATGGCAGGCCCAGTCATGTGTTGTGGATCCAGAGACCCTGTCCTGGAGGGCATATGAGCCATGGTTTTGGGAGAGAAGTCTGCAAACACAAATGTGGGTTATTGTTAGTGGAAAGGTGATCACAGACCCAATGAGTAGACCTGGAGTGCAGCTTGTCAGGAGTAATTAGGGTGACTGGAAGGCAGTAGCACAGGCTTTTCTCTCTATATTGTGAGTCCAGGATGGCCTTGGAATGCAGGTATAGTCTCATGGGTCCATGGGAAACTTTTTCTCTCTATGGATCTGTGCAGCTCATAGTTTGGTGGCTTTTTTGGGGAAGGGAAGAGTGTTGTTTTCCATCTTATGGGTGCCCCAAAACAGGGATTCCAGATACAGGCTCTTTTTCTGGGCATCTGGGACTTCCCACCAAGGGTTAGGATTTGCACCTAGGGGTGTATGAGGCCTGCAATGCGGGATCATGATGGTGCAACTGAGAGGGATTGTTTGAAAGCTTGCTCAGGCTGAGTCTCACAATGCCTGTTTGCTCCCATGGCGGCCCTCAGGAGTGGGAGTGGTCTCATTGGTCATATATCTGGCTCCCTCTTAGAGAGTTGGACACCCAACCCAACAGCCAAATGTCCTGCCATGAGGAAGGATGAGTTCTCTTCTGTCAGGTTCCTCTGTGCTTCAGGTTGCCCCATTGTCAGGGTTTCCAGCAAGGTCTCGAGATAGGTGTCTGAATACCAAGGATGGGTGGAGATGACGTACTTGGGCCATAGCAATACCAAATGCTAGATATGAGGCCTAAAACTCGGTCGGGGTTCAGGCTCTGTCAGACACAGCGCTAGTGGCCATGGCAGCCTTTATATCAGAGTATATTCGAGGGCGGAGCAGATTGATCCTCATGTGGAGTTTCTTGGGAAGATTCCCAGGCATTTGTTCATTCAATAGGGAAGGCAGAATGCTGTGTTGTGGCTCCAGATTTCCCAATCACGAGAGCTTGGGGACCAGTCAGTTTTGGGTGGAATTGTAAACAAAAGCTATGGTTCAATTCAGTGCCAAGCAGAAGGCAGTTCCAATTTGTAGCAGTTTACTCGAGACATCCAGCACTGGAATAAGGGTGGATGTCAGATGCTTGCTCACACTAGAGTTTTTGTCTATGATGACCGACAAGTGGAGGGGTGGTATAAAGAGGCCATGGAGGAGTTCACATGCTGAGGCCTGTGAACTGCTGCAAAAAGTAACATTTTTTTGTACAGTGTAGGTGAAGTCTGGTTTGTTTACTCTAGGTTTCCCCATGTGGAAAGTTTGTGAAGAAGAGCTCTCCGGCATGGATGCCAGGAAAGCACACCTCCATTGACAATTGCAGCTGAGGAACATGGCAGATTCGTTCTGGTGGCTCTGGGACAAAGTGCCAAGGCCTTGAGTTGACATGGGATCTCTTGCAGATGGGTCACAATGCTTGTTTGTTACCAGGGAGAACTTAGAATGTGCTGGTTGCTAAGGTGCCATGCAGGATTCTCCTACCCTGAGGGTTTGGCACAGGTCGAAGAGCATGGTATTCTTCTGGGGACAGGGGATGTTCTGTCGTGTGGCTCAGAGACCACATGATGTGTCATAGATTGGTATTTCAGAACAGGCCCCTGAGGACAGATGCCTAAAAACCTAATGGGGTTCCATTGAGAGCCTAGGGGCATTTTAGGTTCAATCGTCTATCTCACGATCATTGACTTGGCTATTTCCCTGGATGTAGGTGATAAGGGTGTTTCAGACTGCGCATTTCCATCCCGAGTGGCCGGCAATATTGGTGTGGGCTCAGGGGCCACACAGGTTTCTCCTAATCTGGAAGGTTTGGGCAAATCTGATATGCACAGTGTCCTTGGGGTTGGCAGCCAGAGTTCTGTGGTGTGGCTCCAGAGATAACATTCTGGTGGGCATGTGAGCCATGGTTTTGGGAGAGAAGTCTGCAAACACAAATACAAATTAGGGTGAGTGGCGAGGTGATCACAGGCCCAATGCGTAGACCTGGAGGGAAGCTCCTCATGAACTATAATTAGGGAGACTGGAAGGCAGTAGCACAGGCTTTTCTCTTTGGATTGTGTGTCCAGTATGGCCTTGGAATGCAGGTGTGGTCTCATGGGTCCATGGGAGTCTTTTCCTCTCTATGGATCCTGGTGGCTCTCCATAGTTTGGTGGCTTTTTCGGGGAAGGGGAGAGTGATGTTTTCCACCTTATGGGTGCCACAAAACAGGGATTCCAGAGACGGGCTCTGGTTCATGGCATCTGGGACATCACAACATGTGCTATGATTTGGGCTTAGGGGCATATTAGGCCTGCAATGCGGGTTCATGGTGGTGCAACAGAGAAGGATTGTTTGAAAGCATGCTCAGGCTGAGGGTCACAAGGCCTGTTTGCCTCCAGGGCATCCCTGAGGAGTTTGTGTGGTCTCACTGGACTTGTAAATGACTCCCCCTTTCAGGGTTGAACACCCATCCTAACAGCCAAGTTTCCTGATATGAAGAAGGAGGAGTTCTCTATTGTGCTTCACGATGCCCCATTGTCAGGGATTCCAGCAAAGTTCTGGGGACAGGTGCCTGAATACCAAGGATGGGTAGAGATGAAATACTTGAGCCATGGCAATCCCAAATGCTAGATGTGGGGCTCAACTCTGGTGACTGACACTAGGTCTGGGCTCAGGCTCTGTCAGACACAGCACTAGTGGCCAGGGCAACCTATAAATCAGGGTCCCTCCGATATAGGGCCGAGCAGATTGATCCTCATGTGGGGTTTCTGGCCAGACTCACCAGGCACTTGTTTCTATCGGGAAGGCAGAATGCTGTGTTGTGTCTCCATAATTCGCTATCAAGAAGGCTTGGGGACCAGTCGGGTGAGGAAGGAATTGTAAACACAAGCTACAGTTCAATTCACTGCCAAGCGGAAGGCAGTTCCTGTGTCCAGCAGCTTTTTCGAGATATCCAGCACCTTAGTAAGGGAGGACGTCGGATATTTGCTCACACTGGAGTTTGTGTCTATGATGACTGACAAATGGAGGGGTGGCGTCAAGAAGCCATGGAGGGATTTTCACGTTGAGACTCATGAGCTGCTCCAAATAGCAAGGTTTCGTTCTACTGGACAGGTGGAGTGTGGTTTATTTGCTCCAGGGTCCCCCATGTGGAAAGTTTGGGTAGCAGAGCTCTACCGCATGGATGCCTGGAATGTTCAACTTCATTGACCATTGCAACTGAAGAACATGGCAGCTTTATTCTGGTGTCTCTGTAGCAAAGTACCAAGTCCTTGATTTGACATGGAATCTCTTGCAGATGGGCCACACAGCTGGTTTGTTACCAGGTAGATCTTAGAATGTGCTGGTGGCTTAGTAGTTGTGCAGGAATCTACTACTCTGGGATTTTGCACAGATTGTAGGGCACGGTTTCCTTCTGGGGACAGGAGATGTTCTGTTGTGTGGCCCAGGCACCACATGTTGTATCATAAGTTCGCATTCTAGAACAGGCCTCTGAGGACACATGTCTGAAAACCGAATCAATGGTTCCAATGACGTCCTAGGGGCATGTTAGGTTCATTATTCTGACTCAGGACCATTGACTTGGCTGTGTTCCTGGATGTAGGGGATCAGGGTATTTCAGACTGTGCATTTGTGTTCAGAGCGGCCACCGAAATTGGGATAGGCCCAGAGGCCTTGTAGGTTTCTCCTAATCTAGACAGTTTGGGCAACTGTGATGGAAACAGTTTCCTTGTGGATGGCAGGGAAAGTCCTGCAGTGTGGATCCAGAGACCCCATCCTGGAGGGCATGTGTGCCATGGTTTTGGTAGATAAGTCTGCAAACACAAATTCAAATTAGGGTGAGTGGCGAGGTGATCACAGGCCCAATGCATATACCTTGAGAGCAGCTCATCTGGAACTGTAATTAGGGTGAATGGAAGGCAGTAGCACAGGCTTTTCTCTCCGGATTGTGTGTCCAGGATGGCCTCGGAATGCAGGTGTGTTCTCATGGGTCCATGGGAGACATTGCTTCTCTATGGATCCTGGTGGCTCCTCATAATTTGGTGACATTTTTGGGGAAGGGATGAGTGCTGTTTTCCATCTGAAGGGTGCACCAAAACAAAAATTCCAGAGATGGTCTCTGGGTCTGGGTACCTCGAAAATCCCACCAAGTTTTATGATTTGAACCTACAGGCATACCAGGTCTGAAATGAGGGTTCATTGTGGTGAATCTGAGAGGGATTTTTTGAAAGCATGCTCAGGGTGAGGGTCACAATGCCTGTTTGTGCCAAGGGTAGTCCTCAGGAGTGTGTGTGGTGTCATTGATGTTGTAACTGGCTCCCCCTTTGAGGGTAGAACACCCATCCCAAAAGCCAGGTTTATTGCCATGGGGAAAGAAGAGTTCTCTATTGTGCTTCAAGTTCCCTAATTGGCAGGGATCCCTGCCAAGGTCTGGAGACAGGTGCCTGAATATCAAGGATGGGTAGAGATGACATACTTGGGCCATGGCAATCCCAAATGCTAGATATGGGGCCTGCTCTCTAGTGGCTGAAACTCAGTCGAGCTCAGGCTCTGTCAGACACGGCACTAGTGGCCATGGCAGCCTATAAATCGGTGTTGACTCGAGGGCCGACCTGATTGATCCTCATGTGGGTTTTCAGGGCAGACTCAACAGGCATTTCTTCATTCGATGGGGAAGGCAGAATGCTGCGTTGTGGCCCCAGATTTCCCTATCAAGAGGGCTTAGGGACCAGTCAGGTGAGGATGGAATTGTAAACACAAGCTATGGTTCAATTCAGTGCCAAGTGGAAGGCAGTTCCAATGTGCAGTGGTTTATTCAAGACATCCAGCACCGGGATAAGGGTGCATGTCATATGTTTGCTTAGACTGGAGTTTGTGTCTTGATGACCGACCAATGGAGTGGTGGCATCAAGAGGCCATGGAGCAGTTTGCACGCTGAGGCCTGTGAGTTGATCCAAACATAAGGTTTCCTTCTACTGGACAGGGGAGGTCTGGTTTGTTTACACCAGGTTCCCCCATGTGCAAAGTTTGGGTAGCATAGTACTCGCACGTGGATACTGGAAAGCACACCTACATTGACCATTGCACCTAAGGAACATGGCAGGTTCTTTCTGGTTGCTCTAGGGCAAAGTACCAAGGCCTGGTTTCTAATGAAGTTGGGTCACAATGCAGTTTTGTTACCACGGAAATCTTACTATGTGCTGGTGGCTAAGGGGCCATGTATGATTAGTCTATCCTGATGGTTTGACACCGGTCGAAGAACACGGTTTTTTTCTGGGTATCGGAGATGTTCTGTTGTGGGGCTCACGTACCAAATGTTGTATCATAAGTTGGAATTCCAGAACAGGCCTCTGAGGACAGATGCCTAAAAACTTCATCTAGGGTTCCAATGAAGTCCAAGGGGAATTTCAGGTTCAATCATCAGACTCAGGACCATTGACTTCGGTGTCTGCCTATATGTAGGCAATCAGGGTGTTTCTGACTGTGCCTTTGTGTACAGAGTGGCCTCCAATATTGGGGTGGGCTCTGGGGCCTTGCAGGTTTCTCCTAATCTTGAAGGTTTAGGCAAATTTGTGGGCACGGTTTCCTTGGGGGTGGCAGGCACAGTCCTGTGGTGTGGCTCCAGAGACTCCATCGTGGAGGGCATGTAAGCCATGGTTTTGGGAGAGAAGTCTGCAATCACAAACTCGGATTAGGTTGAGTTGCGAGGTGATCGTAGGCCCAATGCATAGACCTGGAGGGCAGATCGTCAGGAACTGTAAATCACGTACCTCGAAGGCACTAGCACTGGCTTTTGTATCTGGATTGTGTGTCCATGATAGCCTTGGAATGCAGGTGTGTTCTAATGTTTCCATGAGAGTATTTTCCTCTCTACGGATCCTGGAAGCTCCCAATAGTATGGTGGCTTTCTCGTTTGAATGGAAGAGTGCTGTTTTCAATCTTAGATGTTCCCCAAAAAGGGATTCCAGAGAAGGGCTGTGAGTCTGGGTGCTTGGAAAATCCCACCAGGATTAGGATTTGGGCCTAGGGGAGTACCAGGCCTACAATGTGTGACTTGGAGGTACAACTGAGAGCGTTTGTTTGAAAGCATGCTAGTCTGAGTGTCACAATGCCTGATGTGATTAGGGCAGCCCTTATGAGTGGGAGTTGTCTCCTTGGCCATGCAGCTGGCTACCACTTTAATGTAGGACACCCATCCCAACTACCAGGATTCCTGCCATGGAAAAGGAAGAATTCTCTATTGTGCCTCAGGTTCCCCCATTAGCAGGTATTCTAGCAAATGTCTGGGGACAGATGCCTGAATACCAAGGATGGGTAGAGATGAGGGACCTGAGACATGGCCAGTCTCACATGCCTGACTCTCTGAGTAGCTGACATGAATTGAGCACTCAGGCTCTGTCAGAAACAGAACTAGTGGTCAGGGCTGAGTATGAATCAGGGATCCCTCAAGGGCTGAGCAGATTGATCCTCATGCAGAGTTTCTGGGCAGAATCACCATGCCCTTCTTCTTTCTAAGGGGAAGACAAAAAGCTGCGTTGTGGCCCCAGAATTCCCTATCAAGCGGGCTTGGGGACCAGTAGGGTGAGGATGGAATTGTAAACTCAAGCTAAGGTTCAATTCAGTGCCAAGCAAAAGGCAGTTCCATTGTGCAGTGTCTGATTCCAGATATCCAGCACCTGAGTAAAGGTGAAAGTCAGACATTTCCTCATGCTGGAGTTTATGTCTATGATGACCGATGAATGGAGGGGTGGCGTCAAGAGGCCATGGAGGATTTCACATGCTGGGGCTTGTGAGATGCTTCAAACAGCAAAGTTTCCTTCTACCACACAGGGGGAGTCTGGTTTATTTGCTCCAGGGTCCCCCATGTGGAAAGTTTGGGTAGCAGAGCACTCCCACGTGGATGCCTGAAAAGCACACCTCCATTAAAATTGCAGCTGAGAAACATGGCCAATTCGTTCTGGTGGCTCTTGGGCGAATTACCAAGGCCTGGAGTTGACATGAAGTCTCATGAAGATGGGTCATAATGCAGGTTTGTTACCATGGAGACCTTACAGTGTGCTGGTGGCTAAGGGACCATGTAGGATTCATCTACCCTGAGGGTTTGACACTGGTCAAAGGGCACGGTTTCCTTCTCGGACCAGAGATGTTCTGATGTGGGGCTAACGGACCAAATGTATCATAATTTGGTATTGCAGAACAGGCCTCTGAGGATAGATGCCTGAAAATTTAATCTAGGGTTCCAATAAAATCCTAACGGAATGTCAGGTTCAATCCTCTGACTCAGTATCATTGACTTCAATGTCTGCCTAGATGTAGGTGATCAGGGTGTTCCAGACTGTGCATTTGTGTACAGAGTGGCAACCAGTATTGGGGTGGGCTCAGGGGCCTTGCAGGTTTCTCCTAATCTGGAAAGATAGGGCAATTTGATGGGCACAGTTTCCTTGGCAATGGTGGGCACAGTCCTGTGATGTGGCTCCAGAGACCCCATGCTGGAGGGCATGAGAGCCATGGTTTTGGGAGGGAAGTCTGCAAACACAAATGCGGGTTAGGTTTAGTGGCGAAGTGATTGTAGGCCCAATGCATACTCCTGGAGGGAAGCTCCGTGTGAAATGTAAATCGCATGCCTCAAAGGAGGTAGCACAGGCTTTTTTATCTGGATTGTGTATCCACAATGGACTAAGAATGCAGGTGTGGTCTCAGGTGTCCATGGGTGATATTTCCTCTCAAGTATCCTGGCGGCTCCTTATAATGTGGTGGCTTTCTCAGAGAGGAAAGAGTTCTGTTTTCCATATTAAGGGTGTCCCATAACAGGGATTGCAGAGAAGTGCTCTGGCTCTGGGCACCTGGAAATACCCACCAAGGGTTATGATTTGGGCATAGGGACTTACCAGGCCTCCAATGCAAGTCCTGGAGATACAACTGAGAGCGTTTGTTTGAAAGCATGCTCAGGCTGAGGGTCACTATGCAAGCTTTTGCATAGGGTGGCCCTCAGGAATGGGGGTGGTCTCAATGGCCATTCAGTAGGCTAACACTCTGAGTGTTGGACACCCTTCCGAACTTACAGGAATCCTGCCATGGGGAATGAGGATTTCTCTATTGTGATTCAGGTTCCCTCATTGGTAGGGATTCCAGGAAAGGTCTGGGGACACATGCCTGAATAACAAGGATGGGTAAAGATGACGGCTCTGTTCCGTGGCCAGTCTAACATGCGGGATATGGGCCCCGCCTTCTAGGTGGCTGACACGAGGTCGGGGCTTAGGCTCTGTCAGACACAACACTAGGGGCCAGGGCTGTCTATAATTCAGGGTTCCCTCAAGGGACAAGTAGATTGATCATAATGTGGAGTTTCTGGGCAGACTCACCAGGCCCTTCTTCTTTCTATTGGGAAGGCAGAATGCTGTGTTGTGGCTGCAGAATTCCCTATCGTGAGGGCTTGTGGACCAGTAAGGTGAGGATGGAATTGTAAACCCAAGCTATGAATAAATTCAGTGACAAGCGAATGGCATTTCCAGTGTGCAGCGGCTGATTCGAATATACAGCACCTGAGTAAGCGCAGACGTCAGATGTTTGCTCAAGCTGGAGTTTGTGTCTATAATGACCGACAAATGGAGAGGAGTTGAAAAGAGGTCATAGAGGATTTCCCACACTTGAGCTTGTGAGATGCTCCAAACAGCCAGGTTTCCTTCTACAGGACAGGGCAGTCAGATTTGTTTGCTCGAGAGTCCCCCATGTGGAAAGTTTGGGTAGCAGAGCACTCCCACATGGATGCCTGGAAAGCACACTTCCACTGAACATTGCAGCTGAGGAACATGACAGGTTCTTTCTGAAGGCTCTGGGGTGTAGTACCAAGGCCTGTAGTTGACATGGAATCTCATGAAGATGGCTCACAATGCTGGCTTGTTACCAGTGAGATCTTAGAATCTGCTGGTGGCTACGGGCCAAGTAGGATTCATTTACCCTGAGGGTTTGACACAGTTCCAAGAGCACGGCTTCCATCTAGAGAAAGGAGATGTTCTGTTGTGGGGATCAGGGACCATATGTTGTATCTTAAGTTGGTACTCCAGAACAGGTCTCTGATTACAAATGCCTGAAAACCTAATCAGGGGTTACAATGAGGTCATAGGAGCATGTCAGGTTCAATCTTCTGACTGAGAAACACTGACTTGGGTATCTGCCTGGATTCAGGTGATCAGCGTATTTCAGAATGCACATTTGTGTCCAGAGGGGCCTCCAGTATTGGGGTGGGCTCAGGGGCCTTGCAGGTTTCTCCTTATCTCGAAGTTTTAGGCAAATGTGATGGACACATTTTCCTTGGGGATGGCAGGCACAGTCCTTTGGTGTGGCTCCAGAGACCCCATCCTGGAGGAAATATGAGCCATGGTTTCGGGATAGAAGTCTGTAAGCACAAACTCGGGTTAAGGTTAGCGGTGAGGTGATCGCAGGCCCAATGCATAGACCTGGAGGGCAGCTCGTCTGGAACTATAAATTAGTTGCCTTGAAGGTGGTAGCACAGGCTTGTGTATCTGGCTTTTGTGTCCAGGATTGCCTCGGAATGCAGGTGTGGTCTCATGGATCCATGGGAGATTTTTCCTCTCAAGGATCCTAGCGGCTCCCTATACTATGGTGGCTTTCTTGGCGAAGGGGAGAGTGCTATTTTACATCTTAGGGGTGTCCCAAAACAGGGATTCCAGAGACAGGCTGTGTTTCTGGTCCCCTGAAAAATCTCACCAGGTGTTAGGATTTGTGCTTAGGGGAATATCAGGCCTGCAAATTTGGATTCTGGAATGCAACTGAGAGTGTTTGTTTGAAAGCATGCTCATGTTGGGGGTCACAATGCCTGCTTGTATCCAGCGCGGCCCTCATGAGTGGGCGGGTTATCATTGGCCATTCAGCTGGCTACCACTCTGAGGTCTGGAAACCCATCCCAAGAGCCATCATTCCTGCCATGGGGAAGGAGGATTTCCCTATTGTGCTTCTGGTTCCCCCATTGGCAGGGATTTCAGCAAATGTCTGGGGACAGATGCCTGAATCAAGAATGGGTAGAGATGACAGCCCTGGGACATGGCTGGTCTCACATTCTGGAGTTGGAGCCCAGTCTCTGGGTCCTGACACGAGGTCAGAGACGAGGTTCTGTCAGACTCAGCGCTAGTGGCCAGGTAAACCTATAAATGGGGTTCACTCGAGGGTCGAGTAGATTTATCCTCATGTAGGGTTTCTGGGCAGTCTCTCCAGGCTGTTTTTTCTTGCTATGGGGAAGGCAGAATGCTGTGTTGTGGCTTCAGAATTCCCTATCAAGAGAGCTTACTGAACACCAGGGTGAGGATGGAATTGCAAACCCAAGCTACTTTTTTTTTTTCAAGATTTTATTTGTCAGAGAGCGAGCGAGAGCAAGCACAGGCAGACAGAGTGGAAGGCAGAGTCAGACGGAGAAGCAGGCTCCCTGCGGAGCAAGGAGCCTGATGTGGGACTCGATCCCAGGACGCTGGGATCATGACCTGAGCCGAAGGCAGCTGTTTAACCAACTGAGCCACCCAGGCGTCCCGCCAAGCTACTTTTAAATTCAGTGCCAAGCATAAGGCAATTCCAGTGTGTAGCAGCTGATTCAAATATCCAGCACTTGAGTAAGTGCAGATGTCAGTTGATTGCTCACGCTGAGTTAGTGTCTATGATGACCAACAAATGGATGGGTGGCCTCAAGAGGCCATGGAGGATTACCCACCCTCAGGCTTGAGATACTCCATACAGAAAAGATTCCTTTTTACCGTACAGTGGAGTCTGGTTTGTTTCCTCCAGGGTTCCCCATGTGGAAAGCTGGTATCAGAGCACTCCCGCTGGATGCCTGGAAAGTACACCTACATTGACCATGGCAGCAGAGGAACATGGCAGTTTCATTCTGGTGGCTCTGGGCCGAAGTACCAAGGACTGGAGTTGTCATGGAGTCTCATGAAGATGGGTCACAATGCTGGTATGTTGTCAGGGAGATCATAGAATGTGCTGGTTGCCAGGGGCCTTGAAGGATTCATCTACCCAGAGTGTTTGACACAGGTCCAGAGCACAGCTTTCTTCTAAGGACAGGAGATGTTCTTTTGTGTGGCTCAGTGACCATATTGTATCATACATTGATATTCAGAACAGCCTTCTGAGTACAGATACCTGAAAACCTATTCTAGTGTTCCAGTGAATCCTAGGAGCATGTCAGGTTCAATCTTCTGTCTGAGGACCATTGACTTGGATATCATCCTGGATGTAGGTGATATGGTGTGTCAGACTGTGCATTTGCGTCCAGAGTGGCCTCCAATATTGGGCTGGGCTTAGGGGCCTTGCAGGTTTCTCCTAATCTAGAGGGTTTGTTTAATAGTGACAATCACAGTTTCCTTCGGGAAGACAGGTACAATCCCGTGGTGTGGCTCCAGTTATCACAAACTGGAGGGCATGTGAGCCATGGTTTTGGGAGGGAAGTCTGAAAACAGAAACTTGGGTTAGGGTTAGTGGCAAGGTTATCACAGGCCCAATGCATAGACATGGATGGCAGCTCTTCAGGAACTGTTAATCGGGTGACTCAAAGGCAGAATCACAGGCTTTTTTCTCTGTATTGTGTGCAGGATGGCTTCAGAATGCAGTTGTGGCCTCATGGGTCCATGGGAGATTTTTCCTCTCTAAGGATCCTGGTGGCTCCCAATAGTTGGTGGCTTTTTCGGGGAAGGGAAGAGTGCTGTTTTTCATGTTAGGGGTGACCCAAAATATGGATTCCAGAGACGGACTCTGGGTTTGGTCCCCTGGAAAATCCCACCAAGTGTTAGGATTTGGGCCTAGTGGCTTACCAGGCCTGCATGCAGGATCCTGGAGGTGCAACTGAGAGGTCTTGTTTGAAATCATTCTCAGGCTGAGGGTCACAATACTTGCTTATGCCCAGGTGGCCCTCATGAGTGGGCGTGGTCACATTGGCCATGCAGCTGGCTCCCACTTTGAGGGTTGGACAACCATCCCAACAGCCAGAATCCTGCCATGGGGAAAGAGGAGTTCTCTATAGTGCGTCAGGTTCCCCCATTAGCTGGGATTCCAGCAAAGGTCTGGGGACAGAGGCCTGAATACCAAGGATGGGTAAAGATGATGGACATGGGTCATGGCCAGTATCAAATCGTGGATATGGGCCCCGATCACTGGGTGGCTGACACTAGGTCTTGGCTCAGGCTCTGTCAGACACAGCACTAGTGCCCAGGGCAGCCTATAAATTGGGGTTCCTTCGAGTGCCGAGCAGATTGATCCTCATGTATGGTTTCTGGGCAGACTCACCAGGCCCTTCTTGTTTGTAAGGGGAAGGCAGAATGCTGTTTTGTGGCTCTAGAATTCACTATCAAGAGGGCTTGTGGACCAGGAGGCTGAGGATGGAATTGTAAACCTAAGCTATGGTTACATTCTGTATCAAGCGAAAGAAATTTCCAGTGTGCAATGTTTGAATCCAATATTCAGCACTTGAGTGAGGGTGGATGTCAGATATTTGCTCATGCTGGAGTTTGTGTCTAAGATGACACAAAAATGGAGGGGTGGCGTCAAGAGGTTATGGAGGATTTCCCAATCTGGTGTTTTTGAGATGCTCCAAACAGCAAGGCTTCCTTCTACCAGACAGGGGCAGTCTGATTTGTTTCCTCCATGGTTCCCCATGTCGAAAGATCGGATAACATAGATCTCCCACATGGGTGACTGGAAAGCACACCTTCATTGACCATGACAGCGAAGGAACATGGCATCTGGTGGCTTTGAGGCGAAGAAATAAAGACTGGATTGGACATGGAACCTCATGAAGATGGGTCAAAATGTTGGTTTGTTACCAGGGAGATCTTAGAATGTGCTGGTGGTTAATGGGCCATGCAGGATTCATCTAGCCTGAGGATTTGACACAGGCCCAAGAGCCCGGATTGCTTCTGGGGGCAGGAGATATTCTGTTGTGGGGCTCAGCGGCCATATGTTGTATCATAAATTGGTAATCCAGAACAGGTCTCTGAGGACAGAAGCCTGAAAACCTAATAAAGGGTTTGAATGAGGCCCTAGGGGAATGTCATTCAATCTTCTGACTCAGGATCATTGACTCTGGTGTCTGACTGGATGCAGGTGATGAGGGTGTTTCAGACTGTGCATTTGTGTCCAGAGTGGCATCCAATACTAGGGTTGGCTCAGGTTCCTTGCAGGTTTCTCCTTATATGGGGTTTTTGGACAACTGTGATGGGCAGTTTCCTTGGGGATTGCAGGAACTGTCCTATGGTGTGACTCCAGATACCCCATCCTGGAGGACATGTGCGCCATGATTTTGAGAGAGAAGTCTGCAAACACAAACTTAGGTTAGGGTTAGTGGCAAGGTGATCATAGTCCCAATCCATAGACCAGGAGGGCAGCAAGTCTGGAACTGTAAATCACGTAACTCAAAGGTGGTAGCACAGGTAATTGTATCTGGATTTAATTTCCAGAATGGCCTTTATTGCAGGTGTTGTCTCAAGGGTCCATGGGAGATTTCTCCTCTCAAGGATCCTGGCGGTTCTCAATAGGTTGTTGGATTTCTCAGGGAAGGGATGAGTACTGTTTTCCAGCTTAGGCGTGCCCCAAAACAGGCATTCCAGAGATGAGCTCTGGGTCTAAGTGCTTGGAAAATCCCACCAAGGGTTAATATTTAGGCCTAGGGCCATACCAGGCCTGCAATGCGGGATCCTGGAGGTGCAACTGAGAGCGTTTGTTTGAAAGTATGGGCAAGCTGAGGGTCCCAATGCCTGCTTGTGCCCCGGAGGCCATCAGGATTGGGCGATGTCTACTCAGCCATGCAGCCAGTTCCCATTCCTAGGGTTGGACACCCATCCAAAAGCCAGGATTCCTGCCATGGCGAAGGATGAATTCTCTATTGTGCTTCAGGTCCCCCCATTGGTAGGGATTCCAGCTAAGATCTAGGGGACAGATGCCTGAATACCAAGGATGGGTAGTAATGACAGCCCTGGGCCATGGCCGGTCTCACATGGTTAATGTGGGCCCCACCCTCTGGGTTGCTGACACGAGGTAGGGGCTCAGGCTCTGTCAGACACAGCACTAGTGGCTAGGGCAAACTATAAATAGGGGTTCCCTCCTGGGCTGAGTATATTGATCTTCATGTGCAGTTTATGGGCAGACTCACCAGGTCCTTCTATCTATGAAGAAGGCAGAATGTTGCGTTGTGGCTCCAGAATTCCCTATCAAGAGATATGGCAGACCAGTAGGGTGAGGATGAAATTATAGTCTGAAGCTAGGCTTAAATTCATTGCAAAGCGAAAGGCAGTTCCAGTGTGCAGCAGCTGATTCCAATATCAGCGCCTGAATATGGGCGGATGTCAGATGTTTGCTCAGGCTGGAGTTTGTGTCTATGATGACCAACAAATGGAGAGGTGGCGTCAAGAGGCCATGGAGGATTTCCCACCCTGGGGCTCAGGGGCCATAATTTGTATCATAAGTTGGTATTCCAGAAGAGGCCTCTGAGGACAGGTGCCTGAAAAGTTAATCCCTCTTCCAATGAGGTCCTAGGGCCATGTCAGGTTCAATTATCTGACTCAGGACCATTGATTTGGGTGTCTGCCTGGATGGAGGTGATCAGGGTGTTTCAGACTGTGCATTTGCATCCAGAGCAGCCTCCAATATTGGGATGTGCTCAGGAGCCTTCCGGGTTTCTCCTAATCAGGAGGGTTTGGGCAACTGTGATGGGCCCAGTTTCCTTGGGGATGGCAAGCACAGTCTTGTGGTGTGACTCTAGGGGCCCCATCCTGGAGGACATGTGAGCTATTGTTTTTAGAGAGAGATCTGCAAACACAAACTCGGGATAAGGTTAATGGAGAGGTGTTCACAGTCCCAATCCAAAGATCTGGAGGGCAGCACGTCAGGAGCTGTAAATCAGGTGACTCGAAGCCAGTAGCACAGTCTCTTGTATCTGGATAGCATATCCACGCTGGCCTCGGAATACAGGTGTGGACTCATGGGACCATGGGAGATTCTTCTTCTCAAGGATCCTGGGGGATCCCATTAGTTTGGTGGCTTTCTCAGGGAAGTGAAGAGTGCTGTTTTCCATCTTAGGGGTGCCTCAAAACAGGGATTCCAGTGACGGGCTCTGGGTATGTGCACATGGAACATCCCACGATGTGTTAGGATTTGGGCTTAAGGGCATATCAGGCCTGCAATGCAGGATCCTGGAGGTGCAACTAAGAGCATTTTTTTGAAGGCTTGATCAAGCTGAGGGTTACAATGGCTACTTGTGCCCAGGGCAGCCCTCATGAGTGGGCATTGTCTCCTTGGCCATGCAGCTGGCTCCCACTTTGAGGTTTGGACACCCATATCAACAGCCAGGATTCCTACCATGGGGAAGGAGGAGTTCTCTATTGTGCTTTAGGTTACCCCATTGGTAGGGATTACATAAAAGGTCTGGGGACAGGTGCCTGAATACCAAGGATGGGTAGAGATGATGGACTTGGGCCCTGGCCAATCTCACATGCTGGATATGGGCTCATATCTCTGGGTGCCTGAAACTAGGTCTTGGCTCAGGCTCTGTCAGACACAGTACTAGTACTAGTACTAGTACTAGTGCCCAGGACAGCCTATAAATCAAGGTTCCATCGAGTGCCAAGTAGATTGAACCTCATGTGGAGTTTCTGGGAAGATTCACCAGGCCCTATTTCTTTCTAGTGGGAATGGAGAATGTTGCCTTGTGGCTCCAAATTCCCTCTCTAGAGGGCTTGCAGACCAGGAGGCTGAGGATGGAATTCTAAACCCAAGCTATGGATAAATTCAGTGTCAAGTGAAACGCAGTTCTAGTGTGCAGTGGTGGAAAAGAAAATGCAGAATCTAAATAACGGCAGATTTCAGATGTTTTCTCATGCTGGAGTTTTTGTCTATGATGACTGACAAATGGAGGGGTTGTGTCAAGGGCCATGGAGGATTTCTCCTGCTGGTGCTTCTGAGATGCTCCAAACAGAGGGTTCCCTTCTACTGGTCAGTGGCAGTCTGGTTTGTTTGCACCAGGGTCCCACATGTGGAAAGAATAAGTAGAAGAGCACTCCCACATGGATGCCTGGAAAGCACACCTCCACTGACCATATCAGGTGAGGAACATGGCAGGTTCATTCTGGTGGCTCTGGGGCGAATTACCAAGGACTTGAAGTGACATGGAATCTCATGAAGATGGATCACAATGCTGTTTGTTTGTTACCAGAGAGATCTTAGAATGTGCTGGGGGCTAAGGGGCTGTGCATAATTCATATACCCCGACCCTTGACACAAGTTGAAGAGCACGAATTCCATCTGGGGACAGGAGATATTCTATTGTGGGGTTCAGGGACCAATCTTCTGACTCAGGACCATTGACTTGGGTGTCTTCCTGGATGGAGGTGATCAGGGTGTTGCACACTGTGCATTTGTGTCCAGAGTGGCCTCCAATATTGGACTGGGCTCAGGGGACTTGCAGGTCTCTCCTAATCTGGAGGGTTTGGGCAACTGTGATTGACACAGTTTCATTGGGGATAGCAGGATCTTTCCTGTGGTGTGGCTACAGAGACCCATCATAGAGGGCATGTGAGCCATGGTTTTGGGAAAGAAGTCTGCAAACACAAACTTGGGGTAGGGTTAATGGCGAGGTGATCACAGGCCCAATGCATAGGTCTGTAGGGCAGCTCGTCTGGAACTGTAAACCAGGTGATTCGAAGGTGGTAGCACAATCTCTTGTATCTGGATTTTGTGTCCAGGATGGCCTCGGAATGAAGGTGTGGTCTTATGGAGCCCTGGGAGATTTTTCTTCTCTACGCATCCTGGCAGCTCCTAATAGTTTTCTCAGGGATGGGAAGATTGCTGTTTTCCATCATAGGGGTGCTTCAAAACAGAGATTCCAGAGACGGGCTCTGGTTATGTTGGCATGGAAAATCCCACGAAGTGTTAGGATTTGGTCCTAAGGGCATACCAGGCCTGCGATGCGGGACCCTGCAGAAACAACTGAGAGCATTTGTTTGAATGCATGCTAAGGTTGAGGGACACAATGCCTGCTTTGGCCCAGGCGGCCCTTATGATTGGGCGTTGTCTCATTGGCCATGCACCTGGTTCTAATTCTGAGGGTTGGGCACCCATAGCAACAGCCAGGCTTCCTGCCATGGGGAAGGAGGAGTTCTCAATTGTGCTTCAGGTTCCCCCACTGGTAGGGATTCCAGCAAAGGTCTGGGATAGTTGCCAGAATACCAAGGATGGGTAGAGATGACTGGGCCATGGCCAGTCCCACATGCTGGATAAGGGCCCCACACTCTGGGTGGCTGACACGAGGTTGGGGCTCAGGCTCTCTCAGACACAGCGCTAGTGGCCAGCGCAAAGTATAAATCGGGGTTCCCTCGAGGGCCAAGTAGATTGATCTTCATGGGGAGTTTCTGGGCAGACTCACCAGGCCCTTCTTCTTTCTATGGGGAAGGCAGAATGTTGCGTTTTGTCTCCCTAATTCCCTCTCAAGAGGACTTGCAGTCCAGTAGGGTGAGGATGGAATTGTAAAACCAAACTATGCAAGAATACAGTGTCAAGTGAAAGGTATTTCCAGTGTGCGTGACTGATTCGAATATCCAGCACCTGAGTAAGAGCAGATGTCAGATGTTTGCTCATGCTGGAATTTGTGTCTATGATGACTAACAAATGGAGGGTTGGCATCAAGAGAATGTGGAGGACTTCCCAGGCTGGGGCTTGTGAGATGCTCCAAACAACCAAGGTTTCCTTCAACCTGACAGGAGCAGTCTTATTTGTTTGCTCTAGGGTTCCCTATGTGGAATTTTTGTGTAGCAGAGAACTACCTCTTGGATGCCTAGAAAGCACACGTCCATTGACCTTTGTACCTGAGGAACATGGCAGATTCGTTTCATGGCTCTTGGGCAAAGTACCAACACCTTGAGTTGGCATCAAGTCTCAGGAAGTTGGGTCACAATGCTGGTTTGTTACCAGGGAGATCATAGAAGGTGCTGGGGCTAATGGGTCATGCAGGATCCATCTACCCTGAAAGTTGGACATAGATCCAAGAGCACATTTTCCTTCTGGAGACAGGAGATGTTCTGTTGTGGGAATCAGGGACCACATGTTGTATCATAACTTGGTATTCCAGAACAGGACTCTGAGAACAGATGTCTGAAGACCCAATCTAGGGTTCCAGTGAAGTCCTAGGGGCATGTCAGGTTCAATCATCTGACTCAGAACCATTGACTTGGCTTTCTGCCTCGATGGAGGTGCTCAGGGTGGTTCAGACTGCACGTTTGCATCCAGAGCAACCGCCAATATTGGGGTGGGTTCAGGGGCCTGGCAGGTTTCTCCTAATCTGGAGGGTTTGGACAACCTGATGGGCACAGTTTTCTTGGGGATGGCAGGAACTTTCCTGTGATGTGGCTTGAGGGACCACATCTTGGTGGGCATGTAAGCCATGGTTTTGGGAGAGAAGTCGGCAAACACAAACTGGGGTTAGGGTTAGTGTCGAGATGATCATAGGCCCAATGCATAGACATGGAGGTCAGCTCGTCAGGAAATGTAAATAGGATGACTCGAAGTCGGTAGCAAAGACTTTTCTCTCTGGATTGTGTGGGCAGGATGGCCTCGGAATGCAGGTTTGTTTTCATGGGTCCATGGGAGATTTTTTCTCTCTAAGGATCCTGGCGGCTCCCAATAGTTTGGTGCCTTTCTCAGGGAAGGGAAGAGTGCTGTTTTCCATCTTAAGGGTGCCCCAAACAGGGATTCTGAGACGGACTCTGGGTCTGGGCACCTGGAAAATCCCACCAAGGGTTAGGATTTGGGCCTAGGGGCACACCAGGCCTGCAATGCTGGTACTGGAGGAGCAACTGAGAGTGTTTGTTTGAAAACATGCTCAGGCTGAGGATCACCATGCCTGCCTGTGCCCATGTCGGCCCTCAGGAGTGGGCATGGTCTCCTTGGCCATGCAGCTGGCTCCCACGCTGAGGGTTGGACAACCAATATTCCTGCCATGGGGAAGGAGGTGTTCTCTATTGTGTTTCAGGTTCGCCATTGGCAGGAATTCCAGCAAAGTTTGGGGGACAGATGACTGGATACCAAGGATGGGTACAGATGATGGCCCAGGGCCATGGCCGATCTCTCATGCTAAATATGGGCCCTCACCTCTGGGTGGCTGACACGAGGTCGGGGCTTAGACTCTGTCAGACACAGCACTAGTGGTCAGGGAAATCTATTAATCAGGGTTGCCTCATGGTCTGAGTAGATTGATCCTCATGTGCAGTTTCTGGGCAGACTCAACAGGTCCTTCTTCTTTCTATGTGGAAGGCAGAATACTGCGTTGTGGCTCCAGAATTCCCTATCAAGAGATATTGTGGACCAGTGTGGTGAGGATAGAATAGTAATACAAAGCTATGGTTAAGTTCAGTGAAAAGCAAAAGGCAGTTCCAGTGTGCAGCTGCCGTTTCGAATATCCAGCACCTGAGTAAGGGTGGATGTCAGATGTTTGCTCACACTGGAGTTTGTGTCTGTGATTACCCACAAATGGAAGGGTGGCGTCAAGAGGCCATGGAGGATTTCCCATGCTGGGGCTTGTGAGATGCTCCAAATAGCAAAGTTTCTTTCTACCGGACAGGAGAAGTCTGGTTTGTTTTCTCTGGTTTCTCCATGTGGAAAGTTTTGTAGCAGAGAACCCCACAGGGATGCCTGGAAATCACCCCTCCATTGACCATTGCAGCTGAGGAACATGGCAGGTGCATTCTGGTGGCTCTGGGGCAATATATCGAGACCTTGAGTTGACATGGAGTCTCATGAAGATGGGGCACAATGATGGTTTGTTACCAGGAATATCATAGAATGTGCTGGTTGCTAAGGGGCCATTCAGGATCCAAATACCCTAAGGGTATGACACAATTCCAGGAGCATGGCTTCCTTTTTGGGGAGGACATATTCTGTTCTGTGGCTCAGGGACTATATATTTTATCATAAGTTGATATTCCAGAGCAGGCCTCTGACGACAGATACCTGTAAACCTAATCTAGTGTGCCAATGAAGTCCTCGGGGCATGTCAGGTTCAATCTTCTGACTCAGGAGCATTGACTTGGGTGTCTGCCTGTATGGAGGGGATCAGGGTGTCTCAGACTGTGCATTTGTGCCCAGAGCGGCCTCCATTATTTGGCTGTGCTCAGGGGCCTTGCAGGTTTCTCCTAATCTAAAGGTATCGGGCAAAAGTGATGGGCACAGTTTCCTTGAGGATCTCAGGCACAGTCTTGTGGTGTGGCTTCAGATGCCAGAACCTGGAGGTCATGTGAGCCATGGTTTTAGGAAGGAAGTCTGCAAACACAAACTCAGTTTAGGTTAATGACAAGGTGATTGCAGGCCCAATGCATAGACCTGGAAGGCAGCTCGTCAGGAACTGTAAATCCGATGACTCAAAGGTGATAGCACATGATATGTATCTGGATTGTATGTCCAGGATGGCCTCGGAATGCAGGTGTGTTCTCATGGGTCTATGGCAGATTTTTCCACTCAAGGATCCTGGTGGCTACCATGAGTTTGGTGACTATCTCGGGGAAGGGAAGAGTGCTGTTTTCCATCTTAAGGGTCCCCCAAAATAGGGATTCCAGAGATGGGCTCTGTGTCTGGGCCCCTGTAAAATCCCACTAGGGTTAGGATTTGGGCCTAGGTGTGTACTAGGCCTGCAATTCGGGGTCCCAGAGATGCAATTGAGAGCGTTTGGTTGAAAGCATGCTCAGGCTGAGGTCACAATGCCTGCTTGTGCCCGGGGAAGCCATCATGAGTGCACATGGTCTCCTTGGCCATGGAGCTGCCTTCCACTTTGAGGGTTGAGCAACTATCCCAACTGTCAGAATACCTTCCATGGGGAAGGAGGAGTTCTCTATTGTGCTTCAGGTTCCCCCAATGGCAAGGATTTCAGCAAAGGTGTGGGTACAGATGCCTGAATACCAAGAATAGAAGAGAAGACAGACTTGGGCCATAGCTGGTCTCACATGCTGGATATGGGCCCTGATCTCTCCGTGGCTGACACTAGGTCCTGGCTCCGGCTATGTCAGACACAGCACTAGTGCCCAGGGCAGCCTATGAATCAGGGTTCCGTCTAGCACCGAGAAGATTGACCATCATATGGAGTTTCTGGGCAGACACTCCAGGCCCTTTTTCTTTCTATGGGGAAGGCAGAATATTGTGTTGTAGCTCCAGAATTCCCTCACAATAGGGCTTGTGGACCAGTAGGCTGAGGATGGAATTGTAAACCCAAGCTATGGCTTAATTCAGTCAAACTAAAGGCAGTTCCAGTGTGCAGCGATCGAATTGAAATCCATCACCTGAGTAAGGGCGGATGTCAGATGTTTGCTCATGCTGGAGTTTGTGTCTATGATGACTGACAAATGGAGTGGTGGCTTCAAGAGGAAATGGAGGATTTCCCACGCTGGGGCTTGTGAGATGCTCCAAACAGAAGGTTTCCTTCTACCGGACAGGGGCATTCTGTTTTTTTGTCTCAAGGGTCCCAGCCAATTGCAAAGTTTGTGTAGCAGAGCACCCCCGTATGGTTGCCTGGAAACCACACCTCCACTGACCATTGCAGCTTACGAACATGGCAAGTTTATTCTGGTGGCTCTGGGGCGAAGTACTAAGGGCTTATTTTTACATGGAATGTCATGAACATGGGTAACAATGCTGTTTTGTTACCTGGGAATTTTTAGCCTGTCATCTGTACACATCCTTGGTATTAAGGCAACTTTCCACAGACCTTTCCTGTAACCCTGCCAATGGGGGAACCTGAAGCACAATAGAGAACTCCTCTTTCCATTGCAGGAAGCCTGGCTGTTGCAATGGGTGTCCAACCCTCAAAGTGGGATCCAGCTATATGGCCAATGAGACTACGCCCTCTCCTGAGGGCCCCCCTGGGCACAAAGAGTCATGATGACCCTCAGCCTGAGCATGCTTTCAAACAAGCCCTCTCTGTTACACCATTAGGATCCTGCATTGTAGGCCTGGGATGCCCCTAGGCCCAAATCCTAACACTTGGTGGGATATCCGGGCACCCAGACCCAGAGCCCGTCTCTGGAATCCCTGTTTTGGCATAAGCCTAAGTTGGAAAACAGCATTCTTCCCTGTTTTGGAGCACCCCTAAGATGGAAAAGAGCACTCTTTTCTTCTCTGAAAAACCACCAATCTATGGAGATCCACCAGGATCCTTAGAGAGGAAAAGTCTCCCATTGAACCATGAGACCACGTCTACATTCAGAGCCCATCCTGGACACACAATCCAGATAGAAAAGCCTGTGCTACAAGCTTTCAGTCACCCTAATTACAGTTCCTGACGTGATGCCTTCTAGGTCTATGCATTGGAACTGCGATCACCTTGCCACTATCCCTGGCCCAAATTTGTGTTTGCAGACTTCCCTCCCAAAACCATGGCTCTCATATCCTCAAGGAGGTGGTCTCTGAAGCCTTACCACAGGACTGGGACTGCCATCCCCAAGGAAACTGTGCCCATCACAGTTCCCCAAAGCCTCCAAGTTAGGAGAAACCTGCAAGGCCCCTGAGCCCACCCCAATATTGGAAGTGGCTCTGGATGCAAATGCACAGTCTGAAACACCCTGATCACCTACATCCAGTCAGACAACCATATCAATGGTCCTTAGTAAGAAAATTGAACCTGATGGGCACCAAGGACATCATTGGATCTCTAGATTAGTTTGCAAGCATCAATCCTCAGAGGCCTGTTCTTGAATACCAAGTCAGGATACAACATATGTACCCTGAGCCACAAAACAGAACATCTCCTCTCCCAAGATGGAAACTGTGCACATCGACCTGTGCCAAACCCTCAGCGTGGCCCATAGCCACCAATACATTCTAAGAACTACCTTGTAACAAACCAGTTTTGGGACACATCTGTAAGAGATTCCAAGTCAACTCAAGGCCTTTGTACTTGGCACCAGAACCACCAAAACGAACCTGTCATGTTCCTCAGCTGCAATGGTCATTGGACGTGTGCTTTCCAGTCATCCATGCGGGAGGGCTCTGCTACGCAAACTTCCACTTGAGGGACCCTGGAGGAAAAAAAAAAACAGACTCCTCCTGTCCATTAGAAGGAAACCTTGTTGTTTGGAGCATCTCACAATCTTAAGCGTGGGTAATCCTCCATTGCCTCCTGAAGCCACCCCTCCATTAGTCATCATCCTAGACACAAACTCAAGTGTGAGCAAATATCTGACATCTGCCCTTACTCAGGTGCTGGATATCTCGTATAAGCTGCTGCACATTGAAACTGACTTCCGCTTGGCACTCAATTTAAGCATAGCTGGTGTTTACAATTGCATTCTCACCCTATTTGTCCCCAAACCCTCTTGATAGGGAATTCTGGATCCATAAGGCAGCATTCTGCCTGCCCCACAGAAAGAAGTGCTTCGTGAGTCTGGCCAGAAACCCTACATGAGGATCAATTTACTCGGCCCTGGAGAGAACCCCAATATAGAGACTTCTCTGGCCACTAGTGCTGTGTCTGACACAGCCTGAGCCCAGACCTCGTGTCAGCCACCCAGAGAGCGGGGCCCATATCCAGCATGTGAGAACGGCCATGGCCCAAATCTGTCATCTCTATGCATCCTTGGTATTCAGGCATCTGTCCCCAGACCTTTGCTGTAATCCCTGCCTATGGGGGAACATGAAGCACAATAGATATTTCCTCCTTCCCCATGGCTGGAAACCTGGCCATTGGAATGTGTGTCCATCCCTCAGTGTGGGAGCCAGAAAATGGACAATGGGACCACGCCCACTCCTGAGGGCCACCCTGGGCACAAACAGGCATTGTAATGCTCAGCCTGAGCATGCTTCCAAACAAGCCCTCTCAGTTGCACCACCAAGATCCTGCATTGCAGGCCTGGTCTGCCCATAAGCCCAAATCCCAACCCTTGGTGGGATTTTCCAGGCGCCTAGACCCAGAGCCCATCTCTGGAATCCCTGTTTTGGGGCACACCTAAGATCGAAAATAGCAGTCTTCCCATCTCAAAAAGTCATCAAAATATTGGGAGCTGCCAGTATCCTTAGAGGAAAAATCTCCCATAGACCCATGAGGCCACAGCTACATTCTGAGGTCACCCTAGACACACAATCCAGATATAAAAGCCTGTGCTTCCACCTTCGGGTCATTCCAGTTACTGTTCCTGACGAGTAGCCTTCCAGGTCTACACATTGCCCTGCGATAACCTAGCCACTATACCTAACCCGAGTTTGTGTTTGCAGACTTCCCTCTCAGAACCATGGCTCACATGCCCTCCAGGGTGGAGTCTCTGGAGCCACACCACAGGACTGTGCTTGCCATCCCCATGGAAATTGTGCATGTCAGTTAACCAAACCCTCCAGAGTTGGTTGAAACATTCAAGGACCCTGTGGCCACCCCAATATTGGAGGTTACTCTGGACATAAGTGCGCAGTCTGAAACTCCCTGATCACCTACATCCTGGCAGACACCCAAGTCAACTTTCCTAAGTCTGAAGATTGAACCTCTCATGCCCTGGGACTCATTGGAACCCTAGATTAGGTTGTCGGGCATCTGTCTTCAGAGGCCTGTTCTTGAATAGGAACTTATGATATGGCATGTGGTCCCTGAGCCACAAAACACTACATCTCCTGTCCCCAGAAGGTAACCGTGCTCTTCGACCTGTGTTAAACCCTCAGGGTAGGAGAATCTTGCAGGCATCTGAGCTACCAACACATTCTAAGATCTACCTGGTAAAAAAAAACCAGCATTGTAACCCATCTTCAAGAGATTCCATGTCAACTCAAGACCTTGGTGCTTCGCCCCAGAAGCACCGTAAAGAACCTGCATGTTCCTCAGCTGCATTGGTCAATGGAGGTGTGCTTTCCAGGCATCCATGTGGAAGGGCTCTGCTACCCATACTTTTCACATGGGGGGCCCTGCAGAAAACATACCAGACTCTAACTGTCCAGTAGAAAAAACAACCTTGCTGTTTGGAGCATCTCACATGCATCAGCCTCTTGATGCCACTCCTCCATTCGGTCATCAGAGACACAAACTCCAGTGTGCGTAAACATCTGAAATCCACCTTTACTCAGGTGCTGGATATTTCATTTGTTGGCCACGATAGATACAAACTCTATCATGAGCAGACATCTGACCCTCGCCTGTACTCAGATGCTGGAGATCTCGAAAAAACCACTGCACATTGGAACGGCCATGTTCTCGGCACTGAGATTAAGCATAGATTGTGTTTTCTGCCTTCTGTTCTCACACTCCTCGCCTTCAAGTCCCCCATATTGGGAATTTGGGAGCCACAATGCCTTCTGCCTGCCCACCAGAAAAAAGAGGTGCCCTATGGGTCTGCGTGAAACTCCATATAAGGTTCCACCAGCACAGCCCTCTATAGCACCACAATATCATAGGCCACCTTGTGAACTAATGCTTTGTCTGACACAGCTCGAGCCCCGACCTCCTGGTAGCCACCTAGATAGCGGGACCCATATCTGGCAGGTGTGACCTGCCTTGACCTGAGTCCTTCATCTCAAACCAACCTGGTTATTCACGTACCAGTCCCAGAACATAGCTCAAATTACTGTGCATGGGGGAATCTGAAGCACAAAAGAGTACTCCTCCTTCCTCATAGAAGGAAAATTAAATGTTGATATGGTGGTCCAACCCTCATATTGGGATCCAGGTGCATGGAACAAGAGCCAATGCCCACTCAGGATGGGCATCTGGGCACAAACAGGCATTGTGACCCTTACCCTGAGACCCATTTCCAACAAGTCTCCATGGGAGCTGAACCAAAGCCCCACAGAGCCAGGCAGTCAAGCCTCTAGGCCCAAATACTAAGCCTTTGTAGGGTTATCCAGGCACAGGGACCTATAACCCATCTCTGGAATCCCTGTGTTGACGGGAACCGTGAAACAGTAAACCATGCTCTCTCCTTCGCAGTGAGACACCAAACTCTTGGGTGCTGGGCAGAATCCCCAGAGAGGTAGAATATTCCATGGACACATGAGGACACCCCACCATTCCAAGGCCATCCTAGACACAATCCAGACAGAAAAGCCTTTGCTCCTGCCTCCCAGCCACACGAATTTCAAATCCTGAGGAGCTGCCCTCAGCGTCTGCAGATCGGGGCTGCCATCACCTCCCTCCTAATTGATACACAATTTTGTGTCTGAAGACTTTGGTCCCAGAGCCCTTAACCACATTCCCTGCAGGATGGGGCTGACAGAACCACACTACATCACTGGGCCTGATCTCTGGATGAAATTCTGCCGTCTCAGTTGCACAAACCCTCCAGATTAGGAAAAGCATGCAAGGCCCCTGAGCCCACCCCAATTTCATAGGCCACTCTGGAAAAAATGCACAGTCTGACACAGCCTGAGCATCTACCTCCAGGAAGACTCACAGGTCAAAGTCCCTAAGTCCGAAGGTTGAGGATGACATGCCCCTACAACCTCATAAGAACCCTAGCCTAGATATTCAGGCCTCTGTGCCCAGAGGCCTGGTCTTGAAATCCAACATATGATCCGACATGTGGTCCCTGAGGCATACAAGAGAACCCCTCCTGTCCCGAGAAGGGAACCTGGCTCCTGGGAACTGGGTCTAACCCTCAGGTAGGAGAATCCTGCATGGCCACAGACCCACAACCACATTCTTTTTTCTTATATAGATTTTATTTATTTATTTGACAGAGAGAGATCACAAGTAGGCATAGAGGAAGGCAGAGAGAGAGAGAGGAAGAAGCAGGCTCCCTGCTGAAGCAGAGAGCCCGATGCGGGACTCAATCCCAGGACCCTGAGATCATGACCTGAGCCGAAGGCAGCGGCTTAGCCCATTGAGCCACCCAGGCACCCTCACCACCACATTCTAAGGTTTCCCTGGACACCAAGCAGCATTGTGACTCATTAGACTGAGAACATCCGTCAACTTAGATCACTTGGAAATTTGAACAAAAACCAGCAGATCAAGCCTGCAATGTTCCTCAGCTGCAATGGTCATGCAAGGAAGACTTCCCAGGCCCCCATTCAGAGACCTCTGCTGTCGAATCTTTCTATATGGGGGACCCTGGAGCCTTGTAAGCGGACTTCCCCTGTCCCACAGTAGGACACCTTGCTGTTTGGAGCAGCTCACAAGGTCCTGCTTGGGAAAATCTCCAAGAATTCTTGAGGCCACCCCACAATTCGTTGACCATCATGGATGCAAACCCAGCGTGAGCAGACATCTGACCCTCGCCCATACTCAGGTGCTGGAAATCTCGAAACAACCACTGCACAATGGAATGGCCCTGTGGTCGGCACTGAGCTTATCCCTGGCTTGTGTTTTCAGACTTCTGTCTTCACACTCCTCGCCTACAAGCCCTCCATATTGGGAATTCTGAAGCCACAGTGCAGCTTTCTGCCTGCCCACCACAAAGAAGAAGTGCCCTATGGGTCTTCGCAGAAACCCACATGAGGATCCTCCTGCACGGCCCTCAATGGCACCCCAATATAATAGACCGACCTCTGCATAAATTGTCTGTCTGACACCGCCTGATCCCCGACCTCCTGTCAGCCACCCAGATAGTGGGCCCCATATCCTCCAGGTGGGTCCAACCTTGGCCCGAGGCCATCATCTTGAAGCAACCTGGATATTCAGGTACCTGTCCCAGACTTAGCTCAAATTCCTGCCCATAGGGGACTCGGAAGCACAAAAGAGTGCTCCTCCTTCCCCATGGCCAGAAAACTGAATGTTGAGATGGCTGTACAACCCTGAGTGGGAACCAGGTGCATGGTCCATGAGACCACGCCTACACAGGATGGGCAGCTGGGCACAAACAGGCATTGTGACCCTCAGAATGAGACCCCTTTCCAAAGATCCCCCTTGGGATCTGGACCAGGAACCCAAATCGAAGCTTTGGTTAAGTTTTCCCAGTGTCTGGACCCAGAAACCATCTCTGGAATCCCTGTTTGGACAGGATCCCAGAGATGGAATACAGTCTTTTCCTCTTCCCCAGAAAGAAATCAAACTCTTGGGTGCCAAGCAGAATCACCAGAGTGGAAGAATATCCCATGGACACATGAGGTCACCCCTCCATTTAGTGGCCATCCTAGACACACAATCCAGACAGAAAAGCCTGTGCTCCTCCCTCCCAGCCACCTGAATTTCAAATCCCGAGGAGCTTCCCTCAGGGTCTTCAGATTCGGACTGCCAACACCTCACTCCTATCTCTTATCCGAGGTTGTGTCTAAAGTCTTTGGTCCCAAAGTCCTGACACACATGACCTCCAGGATGGGGCCTCGAGAAACACATGACATCACTGGCCCTGCTCTCCTGAGGAAACCCTGCCCATCTCAGTTTCCCAAAATGTCCAGATTAGGAGAAAACTGCAAGGCCCCTGACTGCACCCCAATATCATAGGCCACTCTGGAAAAAGTGCACAGCCTGACACAGCCTCAGCACCTACCTCCAGGATGACATGCAGGCCAATGGCACTTAGTACGAAGATTGAAACTTCCATGGCCCTAAAACCTCATCAGAACCCTAGCTTATGTTTTGAGGTCTCTCTCCCTAGAGGGCTGTTCTGGAAATTCAAGCATATGGTCCAACCTGTGGTCCGTGAGCCATACAAGAGCACACCTCCTGTCCCAAGAAGGAAACCTGGCTCCTGGGTACTGGGTCTAATCCTAAGGATAGAGAATCCTCAATGGTCAGAGAGCCGCCACCACATTCTAAGGTCTCCCTGGACATCAAGCAGCATTGGAACCTGTTAGACTGAGAACTTCCATCAACGCAAATCACTTGGAACTTGGAATCAGTGTCATTGGTTCAAGCTTACCCTGTTCCTCAGCTGCAATGGTAACAAGAGATTGGCTTCCCAGGCCTCCATTCAGAGAGCATTGCTATCGAATCTTCCATATGGGGGACCCTGGAGCCCTGTAAGAAGACTTCTGCTGTCCCTTAGTAGGACACCTTGATGTTTGGAGCAGCTCACAAGCTCCAGCTTGGAAAAACCTCCAAGAATTCTTGAGGCCTCCCCACCATTTGTTGGCCATCATGGATACAAACTCCAGCGTGAGCAGACATCTTCCCCTCGCCCAGGTGCTGAAGATCTCGAAACAACTGCTGTACATTGGAATAGACATGTGCTCGGCACTGAGCGTAACCGTAGCTTATGTTTTCATACTTCTGTCCTCACACTCCTCGCCTGCAAACCCTCCAACTTGGATATTCTGGAGCCGTAATGCAGCCATCTGCCTGCTCACCAGATAGAAGAAGTGAAGAAAGGGTCTGTGCAAAAATCCCCCATGAGGATCCAGTTGCACAGCTCTCAAAAGCACCCCAATATCATAGGCCGAACTCTCCACGAATGTTCTGTCTGACACAGCTCGAGCCCGAGCTCCTGACAGCCACCCAGAAAGCAGGCCTCATTTTCTGCAGGTGGGTCCTGCCTTGGCCCGAGGACCTCATCTCAAAGTGAACTGGGTATTCAGGCACCTGTCCCAGAACTTAGCTCAAATTCCTGCCCATGGGGGAACCTGAAGCATAAAAAAGTACACCTCCTTCCCCATGGCAGGAAAACTGAATGTTGAGATGGCAGTCCAACCCTCAGAGTGGGAGCCAAGTGCATAGCCCATGAGGTCACACCCACTCAGCATGGGCATCTGGGCAAAAACAGGCATTGTGACCCTCAGAATGAGACCCATTTCCAACAAGAACACTCGGGAGCTGTACCAGGAAAACATAGAGCAGGACCCTAGGCCCAAATCCTAAGCCTTGTTGCGGTGATCCAGGCTCCAGAACCCAGGACCCATCTCTGGAATGGCTGTTTGGACGGGATCCCTGACTCAGAAAACTGCGCTCCTCCCATCCCCCAGAAATACACCAAACTCTTGGGTGCCGAGCAGAATTCCCAGAGAGGTAGAATCTCACATGGACCCATGAGGCCACCCCTCCATTTCGTGGCCATCATAGACAAACAAGTCAGACAGAAAAGACTGTGCTCCTGCCTCACAGCCGTCCGAATTTCATATCTGGAGATGCTTCGCTCAGGGTCTGCAGATTGGGTCTGCCATCACCTCGAGCTTAACTCTTACCCGAGTTTGTGTCTGAAGACTTTGGACCCAGAGTCCTGACCCATATGCCCTCCAGGATGGGGCCTCCAGGAACACACAACAGCACTGGGCCAGCTCTCCCAAGGAATGTCAGCCTGTCTCAGTTTCCCAACCCACCAGATTAAGAGAAAATTGCAAGGCCCCTAATACCACCCCAATTCCATAGGAAGCTCCAGAAAAAATGCATAGTCTGACACAGCCTCAGAATATACCTCCAGGAAGACACCCAGGTCAATGGGAAGGGATGAAATGGCCTAACCCATGGCAGGTTCGATGTGCTGGGTGTGAAGCCAACTGTCTCAATGTCTCTCACAAGGTCTGGGCTCAGGCTATGTAAGACAGAGCATAGTGTTTAGGGTAGCCTATGCAATTGGGGTGTTGCCGAGGGCTGAGCAGGTTGATTTTCATTTGGGGTTTCTGAGCAATGCCATAGACAATGTTTTTCTTTGGGGGGCAGGCAGAGTGCTTCGTTCTGGAACCAGAATTCCCAATCATGAGGGATTTTGGGCCAGGAGTGCTAGGGTAGAGTCTGAAAACAAAACATAGGGTGAGGTGGGGAGCAGGCCCACTCTGCAAAGACTGAAAGGATATCTCATGCATCTGAAGTCAGGCTGAGGATCAGACATTGGCTGAGGTTGGATTGTGCCCTTGATGGCACCTTCATGAAGCAGGTGCCTCATGAGGCCAACGAAGTTTTCCCACGCTGAGTTTGGAGGTTGCCACAAACCACAAGGTTTCCTTCTGCGAGACAGTCGAGTCCTGTTGAATGGCTCCAGTACATACCATACGGAAGGACTGAAGAGGAGGGTTCAAAGGATGGATCCCTGAACAACATGCCTCGCATTCCCTTTGGCCATTAACGACAAGATATGTGGGCTGAGTTGAAATGGCCTCTCCTGAGGATGCGTCATAATGTGGGTTTCTGTCCATGGAGACCTTGGAATGTGATGGTTGTACTGTGGCCCTGCGGAATTCTCCGACCAGAAGGGTTTGATACAGATCCAGTAAGAAAGCACTCCATGTGGAGACGAGAGAGGTTTGGTTTGGAGCCTCAGAAAAACCTAATATGCTGGTATAAGAAACCAGTCCTCTGAGGACAGACACATGAAAACTAAAGCTAAGGTTCATATTAGGGCCTAAGGGCCTGTCCATTTCAATCTTCTGTCTCTGGGGACACTGTCTGAAAGTCTAAGTGGTGATAATGGCAGAGCTGGTGTCAGAGTGCCCCTTTTAGTCCAGGGCAGCCTACACTATCAGGATGGCCTCAGGGGCCTTGGAACTTTTCCCTAACCTGTAGGGTTGTGGTCAATGGATTGGGCACACTTTCCTTGGAGATGGCAGGCACAATCTTTCACTGTGGCTCCAGATGCCCTAGCCTGGAGGGTGTGTGGGTCCAGGCTGTGGGCACATAAGTCTGAAAACAAAAACTCAGCTTATGAGTGGCGCCGAGGGTATGGCAGGCCGGATGTACAGATAAAGAGTGAGCTCCTTGGCTTGTGAATCAAGGGCGAGATTCCTTCAGGCTTTTGTCTCTGGATGCGTCCAGGATAGCCGTGGATTGTAGGGGGTGGCCTCAGTGACTGTGGACGAGTAACCTCTCTGGGGATTTGTCCCAGCTAACAGGAGTTCAGGGTCATTTTGTGGGAAGGGTGGAGTCCTGTTGTCTGGCTCATGTGTCTCTCCAAGAAAGTGATTCCAGAGCAGAGTCCCAGGAACAGGGGGGAGACTGGAAAACTCAAACACTGGTGAGGATTGGGTGTATAGGGGCTTGGCACGCCCCATATGAGGGCTCTTGGTCAAGGCCCTGACAGGCCTTTCTTTGATATTGGCCTTATGCTGAGGGTCACAGAGTGAATTTCTGCCCAAGGCAGCACTCAAGTTTGGGCGTGGTTTCAGGGGAAATGAAGGTTTCTCCCACCCTGAAGGTGTGACTCCATGCCAAGAGCAAGCCTTACAGCCATGGGGAAGAAGGAGTTCTGATTTGTGCTTCAGATGCCCAACTGTGTGGGGAATTGATATAATATCTGGGTTTAGATATCGGAAAACCAAGGTTAGGAAGAGATAACGGCATAAGACCATGGCGTGTCAGAAGTGCTAGGTGTGTGGCCAGCTGTCTCCTTGCCTGTCTGGACGTCTGGCATCAGGCTGTGAAAGGCAGAGCATTAGTGCCCAGAGCAGCCTATCAAATCTGAGTGCCGTCGAGGCAAGAGCAGGTTGATCTTCATCTGGGTTTTATGGAAAGCCCCACAAGGAAACGTTTTCTACCGGTGGGCAGTAACTGGGCAAGCTTGTGGTTCTGCAATTCCTACTCTGGAGGGATTGTTTGCCAGGAGTGTGAGGAAGGAAGTCTGAAAACACAAGCTAGCGTGAGGTTTGGAACCGAGGGCACGGCAGGCGACTCTTCAGAGGCTGAATCAAGTACTCCTGCATTGCGGTCATGTCTACTATGAGATGTGCTTCAAGATAGAGTTTTTGACCATGATGGCCTCTCCCTGAAGGATATGGGGGGCTTCATGAGGCCCGGCAGGTTTGCCGTTTTCTCCTACACTGAAGGTTTGACTCACGGCCAGCAGCAAGGTTTCTTGCCATGGGGAAGGAGGGGTTCTGACTTATGCATCAGGTTCCCCACTGTGCAGGGATTGGAGATAAGGTCTAGGTTCCGATGACTGAAAACCCAGGTTGGGATTAGATGGTGGCCTAAGGCAGTGGCGGGTCCAATGTGCTGGGTGTGCAGCCAGCTGTGTCGGTGTCTGTTGGAAGGTCTGGGCTCAGGCTTTTGCGACAGAGCATCAGTGTTTAAGGTAGCCTATGCAATTGGGGTGTTGCCGAGGGCAAAGCAGTTTGATCCTCATTTGGGGTTTCTGTGCAGCACCATAGACAATGTTTTTCTCCTGGGAGGCAGGCAGAGTGCTTCATTGTGGCCCCAGAATTCCCAGTAGGGAGGGTTTGTGGGCCAAGAGTGTGAGGACGGAAGTCTGAAAACACAAGCTAGTGTGAGGATTGGAGCCAAGGGCAGAGCAGGCCCACTCTGCAAAGGCTGAATCAAAATCTCCTGCATCTGAAGTCAGGCTGAGGATCAGACGTTGGCTGAGACTGGAGTATGTGTCCATGATGGCACCTTCATGAAGCAGGGGCCTCATGAGGCCAAGGAAGTTTTCCCACGCTGAGTTTGGAGGTTGCCCCAAACCACAAGATTTCCTTCTGCGGGACAATCGAGTCCTGTTACATGGCTCCAGGACATACCATACAGAAGTACTGGAGAGCAGGGTTCGAAGGATGGATCCCTGTACAGCATGCCTCGCATTCCCCTTGGCCATAAGCAACAAGATATGTTTGATCTGCTGCCTCTGGGGCACGCTACCCAGGGGGCTGTGTTGAAAAAGCCTCTCCTGAGGATGCGTCATAATGTGCGTTTGGGGTCCATGGAGACCTTGGAATGTGCTGGTTGTTCAGTGGCCCTGCGGAACTCTCCTACCTGAAGGGTTTGATACATCTCCAGTAAGAAAGCTCCCCATGTGGAGACGAGAGAGGTTTGGTTTGGTGCCTCGAAAAGCCCCGTGTGCTGGTCTACGAAAACAGTCCTCTGAGGACGGACATAAGGAAACCAAAGCTAAGGTTCAGATTAGGGCCTGGGGGCCTGTCCATTTCAACCTTCTGTCTCTGGGGACTCTGTCTGAGAGTCTAAGTGGAGATAGTTGCTCCGCTGGTGTCAGAGAGCCCCTCTTAGTCCAGGGTAGCCTCCACTATTGATGGCCTCAGGGGCTTGGAGCTTTTCCCTAAACCACTAGGGTTGTGGTCAATGGATTGGGCACACTTTCCTTGGAGAGGGCAGGCACAATTTTTCGCTGTGGCTCCAGAGGCCCTCGCCTGGAGGTTGTGTGTGTCCAGGCTGTGGGCACAGAAGTCTGAAAACACAAACTCCGCTTAAGAGTGGCGCCTAGGGTATGGCAGGCCTGATGTACAGCCCGAGAGGGAGCTCCGGGGCCTCTGAAACAAGGGCGAGTGGGAGGCATTCCTTCAGGCTTTGTCTCTGGATGTTGTGTCCGGGATAGCCGTGGATTGGAGCGGTGGCCTTAGGGACTGTGGAGGGGTATTCCTCTCTTGGGATTTGTCCAAGCTCCCAAGAGTTTGGGGTCATTTTGTGGGAAGGGTGGAGTCGTGTTGTCTGGCTCATGGGTCTCTCCAAGAAAGGGATTCAAGAGCAGAGCCACAGGTGCAGGCGGGGCGACTGGAAAACTCAAACCCTGGTGAGGATTGGGTGCATAGGGGCTTGGCAAGCCCCATATGGAGGCTCTTGCTCTAGGCCCTCACAGGCCTTTCTTTGACATGGGGCTCATGCTGAGGGTCACAGTGTGAATTTGTGCCCAAGCAGCACTCAAGTTTGGGCGTGGCATCAGGGGCCATGAAGATTTCTCCCACCCTGAAGGTGTGACTGCATGCCAAGAGCAAGCTTGACAGCCATGGGGAAGGAGGAGTTCTGTTTTGTGCTTGCTATACCCAGCTGTGTGGAGAATTGATATAATGTCTAGGTTCAGATATCTGAAAACCAAGGTTAGGATGAGGTGACGGCATAAGGCCATGGCATGTCCGAAGTGCTGGGTGTGTGGCCAGCTGTCTCCTTGTCTGTCTGGACGTCTGGCTTCAGGCTGTGTCAAACAGAGCATGAGTGCCCTGAGCAGCTTATCCAGATCGGGTACCGTCGAGGCTCGAGCATGTTGATCCTCATCTGTTTTTCAGGAGAGCCCCACAGGGAAACGTTTTTCTTCCATTGGGCAGACACTGGGCTGGGTTTTGGTTCTGGAGTTCCTAGTCCGGAGGGCTTGTTTGCCAGGAGTGTGAGGAAGGAAGTCTGAAAACACAAGCTAGCGTGAGGTTTGGGACCGAGGGCACGGCAGGCCCACTCTGCAGAGGCTGAATCGAGATCTCCTGCACTGAGGTCATGTCAACTATGAGACGTGCCTCAGGCTAGAGTTCTTGTCCAGCATGGCCTCTTCCTGAAGGGTGTGGGGGCTTCATGAGGCCAGAAAGTTTTGGCTACGATGGGATTTGTGAACTGCTCCAAAACTGAAGGTTACCTTCTGCACGACAGTCGAGTCCTATTGGATGTTTCCAAGAGGCCCCATATGGAAAGACTCGAGAGCAGGTGTCTAAGCATGGATGCCTGGGAACGCCACCTCATATTCCCACTCTTTAGTCAGGACAAGGCAGGCTCAATCTGCTGGCTGCTGGGTGAGCTACCCAGAGGGGAGAGTTGAAATGGACTCTCCTGAAGATGAGTCCAACTGTGGCTTGGTGGCCTGGGAGACCTTGGAATGTGGAGGTGGCTCAGGGACTCTGCAGGATTCTCCAACATGAGGTGTTTGACACGGCTCCAACAAGGAAACTTCCCATGTGGAGACGAGAGGAGTTCTGTTCCATGCCTCAGGAAAGCCTCATACCCTGTTCTTCGAACCAAAGCCTCTGAGGAGTGACACCTGGAAACCAAAGCAAGAGTTGAGACTACGGCCTAAAGGCCTGTCCGGCTCAACCTTCTATCTCTGTTGACATCTGTGTGCATGCATTCATGGATGTAGCTGCTCAGCTTGTGTCCGAATGCCCCTGTGAGTCCAGTGAGGCTCCCAGTAGTGGGATGTCCTCGGAGGCCTTGAGGTTTCTCATATTCTGGAGGTGTGTGGCCAAAGGAATGGACACAGTTTCCCAGGAGAGAGCAGGCACGGTCCTGTGGTATGGCTCCAGAGGACCCAGCCTAGAGGCTGTGTTTGCCAGGGCTGTGGGGACAGATGTCTGAAAAAGCAAACTTGGCTCAGCTAGGGGCCAATGTAATGGCAGGCCTGATCTCTAGTCCGTGAGGGGAGATCCTCTGGAAATCAAAGTAGGGCAAGTGGGAGGCAGTCACTCAGGATTTTGTCTCTGGGTGTTGCATTTACAGTGTCCGGTCAGGGTAGGGGTTGTCTCAGAGGCCGAGGGAGTGGGAATGAAGAGTACTGTTTTCTGCCACAGGGGACCCCCCAGGAGAGGGACTCTAGAGCACAGCAGTGGGTTCCCTCAACTGGAATACACACCATCTAGTTAGTCCTGGGTGCCTATGGGCATGGCAAGCCACATATGCGGGCTCTTGGTCCAGTCACTGAGAGGCGTTACTTGAATAAGGTACTCACGCTGAGGGTCACAATGTGTGTTTGTGCCCAAGGCGGCCCTCACGCTTGGGCGTGGCCTCATGGGCCATGCCGTTTTCTCCTACACTAAAGGTTTGACTCACTGCCAGCAGAAAGGTTTCTTGCCATGGGGAAGGAGGGGTTCTGACTTGTGCATCAGGTTCCCCCCTGTGCAGGGATTGGAGATAAGGTCTAGGTTCCGATGACTGAAAACCCAGGTTGGGAATGGATGGTGGCCTAAGGCAGTGGCGGGTCCAATGTTCTGGGTGTGCAGCCAGCTGTGTCGGTGTCTGTTGGAAGGTCTGGGCTCAGGCTATTTGCGACAGAGCATCACTGTTTAAGGTAGCCTATGCAATTGGGGTGTTGCCGAGGGCCAAGCAGTTTGATCCTCATTTGGGGTTTCTCGGCAGCGCCATAGACAATGTTTTTCTCCTGGGAGGCAGGCACAGTGCTTCATTGTGGCCCCAGAATTCCCAGTAGGGAGGGTTTGTGGGCCAGGAGTGTGAGACGGAAGTCTGAAAACACAAGCTAGTGTGAGGATTGGAGCCAAAGGCAGAGCAGGCCCACTCTGCAGAGGCTGAATCAAAATCTCCTGCATCTGAAGTCAGGCTGAGGATCAGACGTTGGCTGAGGCTGGAGTATGTGTCCATGATGGCACCTTCATGAAGTGGGGGCCTCCTGAGGCCAAGGAAGTTTTCCCACGCTGAGTTTGGAGGTTGCCCCAAACCCCAAGGTTTCCTTCTGCGGGACATTCGAGTCCTGTTGCATGGCTCCAGGACATACCATATGGAAGGACTGGAGAGCAGGGTTCGAAGGATGGATCCCTGTACAGCATGCCTCGCATTCCCATTGGCTATTAGCGACAAGATATGTTTGATCTGCTGCCTCTGGAACACGCGACCCAGGGGGCTGAGTTGAAATGGTTTCTCCTGAGTATGCGTCATAATGTGCGTTTGGGTCCATGGAGACCTTGGAATGTGCTGGTTGTTCAGTGGCCCTGCGGAACTCTCCTACCTGAAGTTTTTGATACATCCCAGTAAGAAAGCTGCCCATGTGGAGATGAGAGATGTTTGGTTTGGTGCCTCAGAAAAGCCCCATGTGCTGGTCTACGAAAACAGTCCTCTGAGAACGGAAACATGGAAACCAAAGCTAAGGTTCATATTAAGGCATGGGGGCCTGTCCATATCAACCTTCTGTCTCTGGGGACACTGTCTGAGAGTCTAAGTGGAGATACTTGCTCCGCTGGTGTCAGAGAGCACCAAATCCAGGGTGGCCTAAACTATTGATTGCCTCAGGGACCTTGGAGCTTTTCCCTAACCTAAAGGGTTGTGGTCAATGGATTGGGCACATTTTCCTTGGAGAGGGCAGGCACAATCTTTCGCTGTTTGGTCCAGAGGCCCTAGCCTGGATGTTGTGTGGGTCCAGGCTGTGGGCACAGAAGTCTGAATACACAAACTCAGCTTATGAGTGGCGCCTAGGGTATGGCAGGCTGGATGTACAGCCCGAGAGGGAGCTCCTGGGCCTCTGAAACAAGGGCGAGTGGGAGGCGTTCCTTCAGGCTTTTGTCTCTGGATGTTGTGTCCGGGATAGCCGTGGATTGGAGTGGTGGCCTCAGGTACTGTGGACGAGTATCCCTCTCTGGGGATTTGTCCCAGCTCCCAAGAGTTTGGGGTCATTTTTTGGGAATGGTGGAGTCGTGTTGTCTGGCTCATGGGTCTGTCCAAGAAAGGGATTCCAGAGCAGAGCTCCAGGTACGGGCGGGGCGACTGGAAAATTCAAACCGTGGTGAGGATTGGGTGCATAGGGGCTTGGCAAGCCCCATATGTGGGCTCTTGGTCCAGGCCCTGACAGGCCTTTCTTTGACATGGGGCTCATGCTGAGGGTCACAGTGTGAATTTGTGCCCAAGCAGCACTCAAGTTTGGGCGTGGCATCAGGGGCCATGAAGGTTTCTCCCACCCTGAAGGTGTGACTCCATGCCAAGAGCAAGCTTGACAGCCATGGGGAAGGAGGAGTTCTGTTTTGTGCTTGCTATACCCAGCTGTGTGGAGAATTGATATAATGTCTAGGTTCAGATATCTGAAAACCAAGGTTAGGATGAGGTGACGGCATAAGACCATGGCGTGTCCGAAGTGCTGGGTGTGCGGCCAGCTGTCTCCTTGTCTGTCTGGACGTCTGGCTTCAGGCTGTGTCAGGCAGAGCATGAGTGCCCAGAGCAGCCTATCCAGTTCGGGTACCGTCGAGGCCCAAGCAGGTTGATCCTCATCTGGGTTTTCTGGAGAGCCCCACAGGGAAACGTTTTTCTTCCGTTGGGCAGACACTGAGCTGGGTTTTGGTTCCGGAGTTCCTAGTCCGGAGGGCTTGTTTGCCAGGAGTGTGAGAAAGGAAGTCGGAAAACACAAGCTAGCGTGAGGTTTGGGACCGAGGGCACGGCAGGCCCACTCTGCAGAGGCTGAATCGAGATCTCCTGCACTGAGGTCATGTCAACTATGAAACGTGCCTCAGGCTAGAGTTTTTGTCCAGCATGGCCTCTTCCTGAAGGGTGTGGGGGCTTCATGAGGCCAGAAAGTTTTGCCTACGATGGGATTTGTGAACTGCTCCAAAACTGAAGGTTACCTTCTGCACGACAGTCGAGTCCTATTGGATGGTTCCAAGAGGCCCCATATGGAAAGACTCGAGAGCAGGTGTCTAAGCATGGATGCCTGGGAACGCCACCTTATATTCCCACTCTTTAGTCAGGACAAGGCAGGCTCAATCTGCGGGCTCCTGGGTGAGCTACCCAGAGGGGAGAGTTGAAATGGACTCTCCTGAAGATGAGTCCTACTGTGGCTTGGTGGCCTGGGAGACCTTGGAATGTGGAGGTGGCTCAGGGACTCTGCAGGATTCTCCAACATGAGGTGTTTGACACGGCTCCAACAAGGCAACTTCCCATGTGGAGACGAGAGGAGTTCTGTTCCGTGCCTCAGGAAAGCCTCATACCCTGTTCTTCGAACCAAAGCCTCTGAGGAGTGACACCTGGAAACCAAAGCAAGAGTTGAGACTACGGCCTAAAGGCCTGTCCGGCTCAACCTTCTATCTCTGTTGACATCTGTGTGCATGCATTCATGGATGTAGCTGCTCAGCTTGTGTCCGAATGCCCCTGTGAGTCCAGTGAGGCTCCCAGTAGTGGGATGTCCTCGGAGGCCTTGAGGTTTCTCATATTCTGGAGGTGTGTGGCCAAAGGAATGGACACAGTTTCCCAGGAGAGAGCAGGCACGGTCCTGTGGTATGGCTCCAGAGGACCCAGCCTAGAGGCTGTGTTTGCCAGGGCTGTGGGGACAGATCTCTGAAAAAGCAAACTTGGCTCAGCTAGGGGCCAATGTAATGGCAGGCCTGATCTCTAGTCCGTGAGGGGAGATCCTCTGGAAATCAAAGTAGGGCAAGTGGGAGGCAGTCACTAGGAATTTGTCTCTGGGTGTTGCGTTTACAGTGTCCGGTCAGGGTGGGGTTGTCTCAGAGGCCGAGGAACAGCCTTCCCCTCGGGGGATTGTCCAAGCTCCCAAGTGTTTGTGTTCATTCTGTGGGAATGAAGAGTACTGTTTTCTGCCACAGGGGACCCCCCAGGAGAGGGACTCTAGAGCACAGCAGTGGGTTCCCTCAACTGGAATACACACCATCTAGTTAGTCCTGGGTGCCTATTGGCATGGCAAGCCACATATGCGGGCTGTTGGTCCAGTCACTGAGAGGCGTTACTTGAAAAAGGTACTCACGCTGAGGGTCACAATGTGTGTTTGTGCCCAAGGCGGCCCTCACGCTTGGGCGTGGCCTCATGGGCCATGCCGTTTTCTCCTACACTGAAGGTTTGACTCACTGCCAGCAGCAAGGTTTCTTGCCAGGGGGAACGAGGGGTTCTGACTTGTGCATCAGGTTCCCCCCTGTGCAGGGATTGGAGATAAGGTCTAGGTTCCGATGACTGAAAACCCAGGTTGGGAATGGATGGTGGCCTAAGGCAGTGGCGGGTCCAATGTGCTGGGTGTGCAGCCAGCTGTGTCGGTGTCTGTTGGAAGGTCTGGGCTCAGGCTATTTGCGACAGAGCATCAGTGTTTAAGGTAGCCTATGCAATTGGGGTGTTGCCGAGGGCCAAGCAGTTTGATCCTCATTTGGGGTTTCTGGGCAGCGCCATAGACAATGTTTTTCTCCTGGGAGGCAGGCACAGTGCTTCATTGTGGCCCGAGAATTCCCAGTAGGGAGGGTTTGTGGGCCAGGAGTGTGAGGACGGAAGTCTGAAAACACAAGGTAGTGTGAGGATTGGAGCCAAGGGCAGAGCAGGCCCACTCTGCAGAGGCTGAATCAAAATCTCCTGCATCTGAAGTCAGGCTGAGGATCAGACGTTGGCTGAGGCTGGAGTATGTGTCCATGATGGCACCTTCATGAAGTGGGGGCCTCATGAGGCCAAGGAAGTTTTCCCACGCTGAGTTTGGAGGTTGCCCCAAACCACAAGGTTTCCTTCTGCGGGACATTCGAGCCCTGTTGCATGGCTCCAGGACATACCATATGGAAGGACTGGAGAGCAGGGTTCGAAGGATGGATCCCTGTACAGCATGCCTCGCATTCCCATTGGCTATTAGCGACAAGATATGTTTGATCTGCTGCCTCTGGAACACGCGACCCAGGGGGCTGAGTTGAAATGGCCTCTCCTGAGGATGCGTCATAATGTGCGTTTGGGTCCATGGAGACCTTGGAATGTGCTGGTTGTTCAGTGGCCCTGCGGAACTCTCCTACCTGAAGTGTTAGATACATCCCAGTAAGAAAGCTGCCCATGTGCAGATGAGAGATGTTTGGTTTGGTGCCTCAGAAAAGCCCCATGTGCTGGTCTACGAAAACAGTCCTCTGAGAACGGAAACATGGAAACCAAAGCTAAGGTTCAGATTAGGGCCTGGGGGCCTGTCCATTTCAACCTCTGTCTCTGGGGACACTGTCTGAGAGTCTAAGTGGAGATAGTTGCTCCGCTGGTGTCAGAGAGCCCCTCTTAGTCCAGGGTGGCCTATACTATTGATGGCCTCAGGGACCTTGGAGCTTTTCCCTAACCTGTAGGGTTGTGGTCAATGGATTGGGCACACATTCCTTGGAGAGGGCAGGCACAATCTTTCGCTGTTTGGTCCAGAGGCCCTATCCTGGATGTTGTGTGGGTCCAGGCTGTGGGCACAGAAGTCTGAATACACAAACTCAGCTTATGAGTGGCGCCTAGGGTATGGCAGGCCGGATGTACAGCCCGAGAGGGAGCTCCTGGGCCTCTGAAACAAGGGCGAGTGGGAGGCGTTCCTTCAGGCTTTTGTCTCTGGATGTTGTGTCCGGGATAGCCGTGGATTGGAGCGGTGGCCTCAGGTACTGTGGACGAGTATCCCTCTCTGGGGATTTGTCCCAGCTCCCAAGAGTTTTGTGTCATTTTGTGGGAAGGGTGGAGTCGTGTTGTCTGGCTCATGGGTCTGTCCAAGAAAGGGATTCCAGAGCAGAGCTCCAGGTACGGGCGGGGCGACTGGAAAATTCAAACCGTGGTGAGGATTGGGTGCATAGGGGCTTGGCAAGCCCCATATGTGGGCTCTTGGTCCAGGCCCTGACAGGCCTTTCTTTGACATGGGGCTCATGCTGAGGGTCACAGTGTGAATTTGTGCCCAAGCAGCACTCAAGTTTGGGCGTGGCATCAGGGGCCATGAAGGTTTCTCCCACCCTGAAGGTGTGACTCCATGCCAAGAGCAAGCTTGACAGCCATGGGGAAGGAGGAGTTCTGTTTTGTGCTTGCTATACCCAGCTGTGTGGAGAATTGATATAATGTCTAGGTTCAGATATCTGAAAACCAAGGTTAGGATGAGGTGACGGCATAAGACCATGGCGTGTCCGAAGTGCTGGGTGTGCGGCCAGCTGTCTCCTTGTCTGTCTGGACGTCTGGCTTCAGGCTGTGTCAGGCAGAGCATGAGTGCCCAGAGCAGCCTATCCAGTTCGGGTACCGTCGAGGCCCGAGCAGGTTGATCCTCATCTGGGTTTTCTGGAGAGCCCCACAGGGAAACGTTTTTCTTCCGTTGGGCAGACACTGGGCTGGGTTTTGGTTCCGGAGTTCCTAGTCCGGAGGGCTTGTTTGCCAGGAGTGTGAGGAAGGAGTCTGAAAACACAATCTAGCGTGAGGTTTGGGACCGAGGGCACGGCAGGCCCACTCTGCAGAGGCTGAATCGAGATCTCCTGCACTGAGGTCATGTCAACTATGAGACGTGCCTCAGGCTAGAGTTCTTGTCCAGCATGGCCTCTTCCTGAAGGGTGTGGGGGCTTCATGAGGCCAGAAAGTTTTGCCTACGATGGGATTTGTGAACTGCTCCAAAACTGAAGGTTACCTTCTGCACGACAGTCGAGTCCTATTGGATGGTTCCAAGAGGCCCCATATGGAAAGACTCGAGAGCTGTTGTCTAAGCATGGATGCCTGGGAACGCCACCTCATATTCCCAGTCTTTATTCTGGACAAGGCAGGCTCAATCTGCGGGCTCCTGGGTGAGCTACCCGGAGGGGAGAGTTGAAATGGTCTCTCCTGAAGATGAGTCCTACTGTGGCTTGGTGGCCTGGGAGACCTTGGAATGTGGAGGTGGCTCAGGGACTCTGCAGGATTCTCCAACATGAGGTGTTTGACACGGCTCCAACAAGGAAACTTCCCATGTGGAGACGAGAGGAGTTCTGTTCCGTGCCTCAGGAAAGCCCCATACCCTGTTCTTCGAACCAAAGCCTCTGAGGAGTGACACCTGGAAACCAAAGCAAGAGTTGAGACTACGGCCTAAAGGCCTGTCCGGCTCAACCTTCTATCTCTGTTGACATCTGTGTGCATGCATTCATGGATGTAGCTGCTCAGCATGTGTCCGAAGGCCCCTGTGAGTCCAGTGAGGCTCCCAGTAGTGGGATGTCCTCGGAGGCCTTGAGGTTTCTCATATTCTGGAGGTGTGTGGCCAAAGGAATGGACACAGTTTCCCAGGAGAGAGCAGGCACGGTCCTGTGGTATGGCTCCAGAGGACCCAGCCTAGAGGCTGTGTTTGCCAGGGCTGTGGGGACAGATGTCTGAAAAAGCAAACTTGGCTCAGCTAGGGGCCAATGTAATGGCAGGCCTGATCTCTAGTCCGTGAGGGGAGATCCTCTGGAAATCAAAGTAGGGCAAGTGGGAGGCAGTCACTCAGGATTTTGTCTCTGGGTGTTGCGTTTACAGTGTCCGGTCAGGGTAGGGGTTGTCTCAGAGGCCGAGGAAGAGCCTTCCTCTCGGGGGATTGTCCAAGCTCCCAAGTGTTTGTGTTCATTCTGTGGGAATGAAGAGTACTGTTTTCTGCCACAGGGGATCCCCCAGGAGAGGGACTCTAGAGCACAGAAGTGGGTTCCCTCAACTGGAATACACACCATCTAGTTAGTCCTGGGTGCCTATGGGCATGGCAAGCCACATATGCGGGCTCTTGGTCCAGTCACTGAGAGGCGTTACTTGAAAAAGGTACTCACGCTGAGGGTCACAATGTGTGTTTGTGCCCAAGGCGGCCCTCACGCTTGGGCGTGGCCTCATGGGCCATGCCGTTTTCTCCTACACTGAAGGTTTGACTCACTGCCAGCAGCAAGGTTTCTTGCCAGGGGGAAGGAGGGGTTCTGACTTGTGCATCAGGTTCCCCCCTGTGCAGGGATTGGAGATAAGGTCTAGGTTCCGATGACTGAAAACCCAGGTTGGGAATGGATGGTGGCCTAAGGCAGTGGCGGGTCCAATGTGCTGGGTGTGCAGCCAGCTGTGTCGGTGTCTGTTGGAAGGTCTGGGCTCAGGCTATTTGGGACAGAGCATCACTGTTTAAGGTAGCCTATGCAATTGGGGTGTTGCCGAGGGCCAAGCAGTTTGATCCTCATTTGGGGTTTCTGGGCAGCGCCATAGACAATGTTTTTCTCCTGGGAGGCAGGCACAGTGCTTCATTGTGGCCCGAGAATTCCCAGTAGGGAGGGTTTGTGGGCCAGGAGTGTGAGGACGGAAGTCTGAAAACACAAGGTAGTGTGAGGATTGGAGCCAAGGGCAGAGCAGGCCCACTCTGCAGAGGCTGAATCAAAATCTCCTGCATCTGAAGTCAGGCTGAGGATCAGACGTTGGCTGAGGCTGGAGTATGTGTCCATGATGGCACCTTCATGAAGTGGGGGCCTCATGAGGCCAAGGAAGTTTTCCCACGCTGAGTTTGGAGGTTGCCCCAAACCACAAGGTTTCCTTCTGCGGGACATTCGAGCCCTGTTGCATGGCTCCAGGACATACCATATGGAAGGACTGGAGAGCAGGGTTCGAAGGATGGATCCCTGTACAGCATGCCTCGCATTCCCATTGGCTATTAGCGACAAGATATGTTTGATCTGCTGCCTCTGGAACACGCGACCCAGGGGGCTGAGTTGAAATGGCCTCTCCTGAGGATGCGTCATAATGTGCGTTTGGGTCCATGGAGACCTTGGAATGTGCTGGTTGTTCAGTGGCCCTGCGGAACTCTCCTACCTGAAGTGTTAGATACATCCCAGTAAGAAAGCTGCCCATGTGGAGATGAGAGATGTTTGGTTTGGTGCCTCAGAAAAGCCCCATGTGCTGGTCTACGAAAACAGTCCTCTGAGAACGGAAACATGGAAACCAAAGCTATGGTTCAGATTAGGGCCTGGGGGCCTGTCCATTTCAACCTTCTGTCTCTGGGGACACTGTCTGAGAGTCTAAGTGGAGATAGTTGCTCCGCTGGTGTCAGAGAGCCCCTCTTAGTCCAGGGTGGCCTATACTATTGATGGCCTCAGGGACCTTGGAGCTTTTCCCTAACCTGTACGGTTGTGGTCAATGGATTGGGCACACTTTCCTTGGAGAGGGCAGGCACAATCTTTCGCTGTTTGGTCCAGAGGCCCTAGCCTGGATGTTGTGTGGGTCCAGGCTGTGGGCACAGAAGTCTGAATACACAAACTCAGCTTATGAGTGGCGCCTAGGGTATGGCAGGCCGGATGTACAGCCCGAGAGGGAGCTCCTGGGCCTCTGAAACAAGGGCGAGTGGGAGGCGTTCCTTCAGGCTTTTGTCTCTGGATGTTGTGTCCAGGATAGCCGTGGATTGGAGCGGTGGCCTCAGGTACTGTGGACGAGTATCCCTCTCTGGGGATTTGTCCCAGCTCCCAAGAGTTTGGGGTCATTTTGTGGGAAGGGTGGAGTCGTGTTGTCTGGCTCATGGGTCTCTCCAAGAAAGGGATTCCAGAGCAGAGCTCCAGGTACGGGCGGGGCGACTGGAAAATTCAAACCGTGGTGAGGATTGGGTGCATAGGGGCTTGGCAAGCCCCATATGTGGGCTCTTGGTCCAGGCCCTGACAGGCCTTTCTTTGACATGGGGCTCATGCTGAGGGTCACAGTGTGAATTTGTGCCCAAGCAGCACTCAAGTTTGGGCGTGGCATCAGGGGCCATGAAGGTTTCTCCCACCCTGAAGGTGTGACTCCATGCCAAGAGCAAGCTTGACAGCCTTGGGGAAGGAGGAGTTCTGTTTTGTGCTTGCTATACCCAGCTGTGTGGAGAATTGATATAATGTCTAGGTTCAGCTATCTGAAAACCAAGGTTAGGATGAGGTGACGGCATAAGTCCATGGCGTGTCCGAAGTGCTGGGTGTGCGGCCAGCTGTCTCCTTGTCTGTCTGGACGTCTGGCTTCAGGCTGTGTCAGGCAGAGCATGAGTGCCCAGAGCAGCCTATCCAGTTCGGGTACCGTCGAGGCCCGAGCAGGTTGATCCTCATCTGGGTTTTCTGGAGAGCCCCACAGGGAAACGTTTTTCTTCCGTTGGGCAGACACTGGGCTGGGTTTTGGTTCCGGAGTTCCTAGTCCGGAGGGCTTGTTTGCCAGGTGTGTGAGGAAGGAAGTCTGAAAACACAAGCTAGCGTGAGGTTTGGGACCGAGGGCACGGCAGGCCCACTCTGCAGAGGCTGAATCGAGATCTCCTGCACTGAGGTCATGTCAACTATGAGACGTGCCTCAGGCTAGAGTTCTTGTCCAGCATGGCCTCTTCCTGAAGGGTGTGGGGGCTTCATGAGGCCAGAAAGTTTTGCCTACGATGGGATTTGTGAACTGCTCCAAAACTGAAGGTTACCTTCTGCACGACAGTCGAGTCCTATTGGATGGTTCTAAGAGGCCCCATATGGAAAGACTCGAGAGCAGGTGTCTAAGCATGGATGCCTGGGAACGCCACCTCATATTCCCACTCTTTAGTCAGGACAAGGCAGGCTCAATCTGCGGGCTCCTGGGTGAGCTACCCGGAGGGGAGAGTTGAAATGGTCTCTCCTGAAAATGAGTCCTACTGTGGCTTGGTGGCCTGGGAGACCTTGGAATGTGGAGGTGGCTCAGGGACTCTGCAGGATTCTCCAACATGAGGTGTTTGACACGGCTCCAACAAGGAAACTTCCCATGTGGAGACGAGAGGAGTTCTGTTCCGTGCCTCAGGAAAGCCCCATACCCTGTTCTTCGAACCAAAGCCTCTGAGGAGTGACACCTGGAAACCAAAGCAAGAGTTGAGACTACGGCCTAAAGGCCTGTCCGGCTCAACCTTCTATCTCTGTTGACATCTGTGTGCATGCATTCATGGATGTAGCTGCTCAGCTTGTGACCGAATGCCCCTGTGAGTCCAGTGAGGCTCCCAGTAGTGGGATGTCCTCGGAGGCCTTGAGGTTTCTCATATTCTGGAGGTGTGTGGCCAAAGGAATGGACACAGTTTCCCAGGAGAGAGCAGGCACGGTCCTGTGGTATGGCTCCAGAGGACCCAGCCTGGAGGCTGTGTTTGCCAGGGCTGTGGGGACAAATGTCTGAAAAAGCAAACTTGGCTCAGCTAGGGGCCAATGTAATGGCAGGCCTGATCTCTAGTCCGTGAGGGGAGATCCTCTGGAAATCAAAGTAGGGCAAATGGGAGGCAGTCACTCAGGATTTTGTCTCTGGGTGTTGCGTTTACAGTGTCCGGTCAGGGTAGGGGTTGTCTCAGAGGCCGAGGAAGTGCCTTCCTCTCGGGGGATTGTCCAAGCTCCCAAGTGTTTGTGTTCATTCTGTGGGAATGAAGAGTACTGTTTTCTGCCACAGGGGACCCCCCAGGAGAGGGACTCTAGAGCACAGCAGTGGGTTCCCTCAACTGGAATACACACCATCTAGTTAGTCCTGGGTGCCTATGGGCATGGCAAGCCACATATGCGGGCTCTTGGTCCAGTCACTGAGAGGCGTTACTTGAAAAAGGTACTCACGCTGAGGGTCACAATGTGTGTTTGTGCCCAAGGCGGCCCTCACGCTTGGGCGTGGCCTCATGGGCCATGCCGTTTTCTCCTACACTGAAGGTTTGACTCACTGCCAGCAGCAAGGTTTCTTGCCAGGGGGAAGGAGGGGTTCTGACTTGTGCATCAGGTTCCCCCCTGTGCAGGGATTGGAGATAAGGTCTAGGTTCTGATGACTGAAAACCCAGGTTGGGAATGGATGGTGGCCTAAGACAGTGGCGGGTCCAATGTGCTGGGTGTGCAGCCAGCTGTGTCGGTGTCTGTTGGAAGGTCTGGGCTCAGGCTATTTGGGACAGAGCATCACTGTTTAAGGTAGCCTATGCAATTGGGGTGTTGCCGAGGCCAAGCAGTTTGATCCTCATTTGTGGTCTCTGGGCAGCGCCATAGACAATGTTTTTCTCCTGGGAGGCAGGCACAGTGCTTCATTGTGGCCCGAGAATTCCCAGTAGGGAGGGTTTGTGGGCCAGGAGTGTGAGGACGGAAGTCTGAAAACACAAGGTAGTGTGAGGATTGGAGCCAAGGGCAGAGCAGGCCCACTCTGCAGAGGCTGAATCAAAATCTCCTGCATCTGAAGTCAGGCTGAGGATCAGACGTTGGCTGAGGCTGGAGTATGTGTCCATGATGGCACCTTCATGAAGTGGGAGCCTCATGAGGCCAAGGAAGTATTCCCACGCTGAGTTTGGAGGTTGCCCCAAACCGCAAGGTTTCCTTCTGCGGGACATTCGAGCCCTGTTGCATGGCTCCAGGACATACCATATGGAAGGACTGGAGAGCAGGGTTCGAAGGATGGATCCCTGTACAGCATGCCTCGCATTCCCATTGGCTATTAGCGACAAGATATGTTTGATCTGCTGCCTCTGGAACACGCGACCCAGGGGGCTGAGTTGAAATGGCCTCTCCTGAGGATGCATCATAATGTGCGTTTGGGTCCATGGAGACCTCGGAATGTGCTGGTTGGTCAGTGGCCCTGCGGAACTCTCCTACCTGAAGTGTTAGATACATCCCAGTAAGAAAGCTGCCCATGTGGAGATGAGAGATGTTTGGTTTGGTGCCTCAGAAAAGCCCCATGTGCTGGTCTACGAAAACAGTCCTCTGAGAACGGAAACATGGAAACCAAAGCTAAGGTTCAGATTAGGGCCTGGGGGCCTGTCCATTTCAACCTTCTGTCTCTGGGGACACTGTCTGAGAGTCTAAGTGGAGATAGTTGCTCCGCTGGTGTCAGAGAGCCCCTCTTAGTCCAGGGTGGCCTATACTATTGATGGCCTCAGGGACCTTGGAGCTTTTCCCTAACCTGTAGGGTTGTGGTCAATGGATTGGGCACACTTTCCTTGGAGAGGGCAGGCACAATCTTTCGCTGTTTGGTCCAGAGGCCCTAGCCTGGATGTTGTGTGGGTCCAGGCTGTGGGCACAGAAGTCTGAATACACAAACTCAGCTTATGAGTGGCGCCTAGGGTATGGCAGGCCGGATGTACAGCTCGAGAGGGAGCGCCTGGGCCTCTGAAACAAGGGCGAGTGGGAGGCGTTCCTTCAGGCTTTTGTCTCTGGATGTTGTGTCCAGCATAGCCGTGGATTGGAGCGGTGGCCTCAGGTACTGTGGACGAGTATCCCTCTCTGGGGATTTGTCCCAGCTCCCAAGAGTTTGGGGTCATTTTGTGGGAAGGGTGGAGTCGTGTTGTCTGGCTCATGGGTCTCTCCAAGAAAGGGATTCCAGAGCAGAGCTCCAGGTACGGGCGGGGCGACTGGAAAATTCAAACCGTGGTGAGGATTGGGTGCATAGGGGCTTGGCAAGCCCCATATGTGGGCTCTTGGTCCAGGCCCTGACAGGCCTTTCTTTGACATGGGGCTCATGCTGAGGGTCACAGTGTGAATTTGTGCCCAAGCAGCACTCAAGTTTGGGCGTGGCATCAGGGGCCATGAAGGTTTCTCCCACCCTGAAGGTGTGACTCCATGCCAAGAGCAAGCTTGACAGCCTTGGGGAAGGAGGAGTTCTGTTTTGTGCTTGCTATACCCAGCTGTGTGGAGAATTGATATAATGTCTAGGTTCAGATATCTGAAAACCAAGGTTAGGATGAGGTGACGGCATAAGTCCATGGCGTGTCCGAAGTGCTGGGTGTGCGGCCAGCTGTCTCCTTGTCTGTCTGGACGTCTGGCTTCAGGCTGTGTCAGGCAGAGCATGAGTGCCCAGAGCAGCCTATCCAGTTCGGGTACCGTCGAGGCCCGAGCAGGTTGATCCTCATCTGGGTTTTCTGGAGAGCCCCACAGGGAAACGTTTTTGTTCCGTTGGGCAGACACTGGGCTGGGTTTTGGTTCCGGAGTTCCTAGTCCGGAGGGCTTGTTTGCCAGGTGTGTGAGGAAGGAAATCTGAAAACACAAGCTAGCGTGAGGTTTGGGACCGAGGGCACGGCAGGCCCACTCTGCAGAGGCTGAATCGAGATCTCCTGCACTGAGGTCATGTCAACTATGAGACGTGCCTCAGGCTAGAGTTCTTGTCCAGCATGGCCTCTTCCTGAAGGGTGTGGGGGCTTCATGAGGCCAGAAAGTTTTGCCTACGATGGGATTTGTGAACTGCTCCAAAACTGAAGGTTACCTTCTGCACGACAGTCGAGTCCTATTGGATGGTTCCAAGTGGCCCCATATGGAAAGACTCGAGAGCAGGTGTCTAAGCATGGATGCCTGGGAACGCCACCTCATATTCCCACTCTTTAGTCAGGACAAGGCAGGCTCAATCTGCGGGCTCCTGGGTGAGCTACCCGGAGGGGAGAGTTGAAATGGTCTCTCCTGAAAATGAGTCCTACTGTGGCTTGGTGGCCTGGGAGACCTTGGAATGTGGAGGTGGCTCAGGGACTCTGCAGGATTCTCCAACATGAGGTGTTTGACACGGCTCCAACAAGGAAACTTCCCATGTGGAGACGAGAGGAGTTCTGTTCCGTGCCTCAGGAAAGCCCCATACCCTGTTCTTCGAACCAAAGCCTCTGAGGAGTGACACCTGGAAACCAAAGCAAGAGTTGAGACTACGGCCTAAAGGCCTGTCCGGCTCAACCTTCTATCTCTGTTGACATCTGTGTGCATGCACTCATGGATGTAGCTGCTCAGCATGTGTCCGAAGGCCCCTGTGAGTCCAGTGAGGCTCCCAGTAGTGGGATGTCCTCGGAGGCCTTGAGGTTTCTCATATTCTGGAGGTGTGTGGCCAAAGGAATGGACACAGTTTCCCAGGAGAGAGCAGGCACGGTCCTGTGGTATGGCTCCAGAGGACCCAGCCTAGAGGCTGTGTTTGCCAGGGCTGTGGGGACAGATGTCTGAAAAAGCAAACTTGGCTCAGCTAGGGGCCAATGTAATGGCAGGCCTGATCTCTAGTCCGTGAGGGGAGATCCTCTGGAAATCAAAGTAGGGCAAGTGGGAGGCAGTCACTCAGGATTTTGTCTCTGGGTGTTGCGTTTACAGTGTCCGGTCAGGGTAGGGGTTGTCTCAGAGGCCGAGGAAGAGCCTTCCTCTCGGGGGATTGTCCAAGCTCCCAAGTGTTTGTGTTCATTCTGTGGGAATGAAGAGTACTGTTTTCTGCCACAGGGGATCCCCCAGGAGAGGGACTCTAGAGCACAGAAGTGGGTTCCCTCAACTGGAATACACACCATCTAGTTAGTCCTGGGTGCCTATGGGCATGGCAAGCCACATATGCGGGCTCTTGGTCCAGTCACTGAGAGGCGTTACTTGAAAAAGGTACTCACGCTGAGGGTCACAATGTGTGTTTGTGCCCAAGGCGGCCCTCACGCTTGGGCGTGGCCTCATGGGCCATGCCGTTTTCTCCTACACTGAAGGTTTGACTCACTGCCAGCAGCAAGGTTTCTTGCCAGGGGGAAGGAGGGGTTCTGACTTGTGCATCAGGTTCCCCCCTGTGCAGGGATTGGAGATAAGGTCTAGGTTCCGATGACTGAAAACCCAGGTTGGGAATGGATGGTGGCCTAAGGCAGTGGCGGGTCCAATGTGCTGGGTGTGCAGCCAGCTGTGTCGGTGTCTGTTGGAAGGTCTGGGCTCAGGCTATTTGGGACAGAGCATCACTGTTTAAGGTAGCCTATGCAATTGGGGTGTTGCCGAGGGCCAAGCAGTTTGATCCTCATTTGGGGTTTCTGGGCAGCGCCATAGACAATGTTTTTCTCCTGGGAGGCAGGCACAGTGCTTCATTGTGGCCCGAGAATTCCCAGTAGGGAGGGTTTGTGGGCCAGGAGTGTGAGGACGGAAGTCTGAAAACACAAGGTAGTGTGAGGATTGGAGCCAAGGGCAGAGCAGGCCCACTCTGCAGAGGCTGAATCAAAATCTCCTGCATCTGAAGTCAGGCTGAGGATCAGACGTTGGCTGAGGCTGGAGTATGTGTCCATGATGGCACCTTCATGAAGTGGGGGCCTCATGAGGCCAAGGAAGTTTTCCCACGCTGAGTTTGGAGGTTGCCCCAAACCACAAGGTTTCCTTCTGCGGGACATTCGAGCCCTGTTGCATGGCTCCAGGACATACCATATGGAAGGACTGGAGAGCAGGGTTCGAAGGATGGATCCCTGTACAGCATGCCTCGCATTCCCATTGGCTATTAGCGACAAGATATGTTTGATCTGCTGCCTCTGGAACACGCGACCCAGGGGGCTGAGTTGAAATGGCCTCTCCTGAGGATGCGTCATAATGTGCGTTTGGGTCCATGGAGACCTTGGAATGTGCTGGTTGTTCAGTGGCCCTGCGGAACTCTCCTACCTGAAGTGTTAGATACATCCCAGTAAGAAAGCTGCCCATGTGGAGATGAGAGATGTTTGGTTTGGTGCCTCAGAAAAGCCCCATGTGCTGGTCTACGAAAACAGTCCTCTGAGAACGGAAACATGGAAACCAAAGCTATGGTTCAGATTAGGGCCTGGGGGCCTGTCCATTTCAACCTTCTGTCTCTGGGGACACTGTCTGAGAGTCTAAGTGGAGATAGTTGCTCCGCTGGTGTCAGAGAGCCCCTCTTAGTCCAGGGTGGCCTATACTATTGATGGCCTCAGGGACCTTGGAGCTTTTCCCTAACCTGTACGGTTGTGGTCAATGGATTGGGCACACTTTCCTTGGAGAGGGCAGGCACAATCTTTCGCTGTTTGGTCCAGAGGCCCTAGCCTGGATGTTGTGTGGGTCCAGGCTGTGGGCACAGAAGTCTGAATACACAAACTCAGCTTATGAGTGGCGCCTAGGGTATGGCAGGCCGGATGTACAGCCCGAGAGGGAGCTCCTGGGCCTCTGAAACAAGGGCGAGTGGGAGGCGTTCCTTCAGGCTTTTGTCTCTGGATGTTGTGTCCAGGATAGCCGTGGATTGGAGCGGTGGCCTCAGGTACTGTGGACGAGTATCCCTCTCTGGGGATTTGTCCCAGCTCCCAAGAGTTTGGGGTCATTTTGTGGGAAGGGTGGAGTCGTGATGTCTGGCTCATGGGTCTCTCCAAGAAAGGGATTCCAGAGCAGAGCTCCAGGTACGGGCGGGGCGACTGGAAAATTCAAACCGTGGTGAGGATTGGGTGCATAGGGGCTTGGCAAGCCCCATATGTGGGCTCTTGGTCCAGGCCCTGACAGGCCTTTCTTTGACATGGGGCTCATGCTGAGGGTCACAGTGTGAATTTGTGCCCAAGCAGCACTCAAGTTTGGGCGTGGCATCAGGGGCCATGAAGGTTTCTCCCACCCTGAAGGTGTGACTCCATGCCAAGAGCAAGCTTGACAGCCTTGGGGAAGGAGGAGTTCTGTTTTGTGCTTGCTATACCCAGCTGTGTGGAGAATTGATATAATGTCTAGGTTCAGATATCTGAAAACCAAGGTTAGGATGAGGTGACGGCATAAGTCCATGGCGTGTCCGAAGTGCTGGGTGTGCGGCCAGCTGTCTCCTTGTCTGTCTGGACGTCTGGCTTCAGGCTGTGTCAGGCAGAGCATGAGTGCCCAGAGCAGCCTATCCAGTTCGGGTACCGTCGAGGCCCGAGCAGGTTGATCCTCATCTGGGTTTTCTGGAGAGCCCCACAGGGAAACATTTTTCTTCCGTTGGGCAGACACTGGGCTGGGTTTTGGTTCCGGAGTTCCTAGTCCGGAGGGCTTGTTTGCCAGGTGTGTGAGGAAGGAAATCTGAAAACACAAGCTAGCGTGAGGTTTGGGACCGAGGGCACGGCAGGCCCACTCTGCAGAGGCTGAATCGAGATCTCCTGCACTGAGGTCATGTCAACTATGAGACGTGCCTCAGGCTAGAGTTCTTGTCCAGCATGGCCTCTTCCTGAAGGGTGTGGGGGCTTCATGAGGCCAGAAAGTTTTGCCTACGATGGGATTTGTGAACTGCTCCAAAACTGAAGGTTACCTTCTGCACGACAGTCGAGTCCTATTGGATGGTTCCAAGAGGCCCCATATGGAAAGACTCGAGAGCAGGTGTCTAAGCATGGATGCCTGGGAACGCCACCTCATATTCCCACTCTTTAGTCAGGACAAGGCAGGCTCAATCTGCGGGCTCCTGGGTGAGCTACCCGGAGGGGAGAGTTGAAATGGTCTCTCCTGAAAATGAGTCCTACTGTGGCTTGGTGGCCTGGGAGACCTTGGAATGTGGAGGTGGCTCAGGGACTCTGCAGGATTCTCCAACATGAGGTGTTTGACACGGCTCCAACAAGGCAACTTCCCATGTGGAGACGAGAGGAGTTCTGTTCCGTGCCTCAGGAAAGCCCCATACCCTGTTCTTCGAACCAAAGCCTCTGAGGAGTGACACCTGGAAACCAAAGCAAGAGTTGAGACTACGGCCTAAAGGCCTGTCCGGCTCAACCTTCTATCTCTGTTGACATCTGTGTGCATGCACTCATGGATGTAGCTGCTCAGCATGTGTCCGAAGGCCCCTGTGAGTCCAGTGAGGCTCCCAGTAGTGGGATGTCCTCGGAGGCCTTGAGGTTTCTCATATTCTGGAGGTGTGTGGCCAAAGGAATGGACACAGTTTCCCAGGAGAGAGCAGGCACGGTCCTGTGGTATGGCTCCAGAGGACCCAGCCTAGAGGCTGTGTTTGCCAGGGCTGTGGGGACAGATGTCTGAAAAAGCAAACTTGGCTCAGCTAGGGGCCAATGTAATGGCAGGCCTGATCTCTAGTCCGTGAGGGGAGATCCTCTGGAAATCAAAGTAGGGCAAGTGGGAGGCAGTCACTCAGGATTTTGTCTCTGGGTGTTGCGTTTACAGTGTCCGGTCAGGGTAGGGGTTGTCTCAGAGGCCGAGGAAGAGCCTTCCTCTCGGGGGATTGTCCAAGCTCCCAAGTGTTTGTGTTCATTCTGTGGGAATGAAGAGTACTGTTTTCTGCCACAGGGGATCCCCCAGGAGAGGGACTCTAGAGCACAGAAGTGGGTTCCCTCAACTGGAATACACACCATCTAGTTAGTCCTGGGTGCCTATGGGCATGGCAAGCCACATATGCGGGCTCTTGGTCCAGTCACTGAGAGGCGTTACTTGAAAAAGGTACTCACGCTGAGGGTCACAATGTGTGTTTGTGCCCAAGGCGGCCCTCACGCTTGGGCGTGGCCTCATGGGCCATGCCGTTTTCTCCTACACTGAAGGTTTGACTCACTGCCAGCAGCAAGGTTTCTTGCCAGGGGGAAGGAGGGGTTCTGACTTGTGCATCAGGTTCCCCCCTGTGCAGGGATTGGAGATAAGGTCTAGGTTCCGATGACTGAAAACCCAGGTTGGGAATGGATGGTGGCCTAAGGCAGTGGCGGGTCCAATGTGCTGGGTGTGCAGCCAGCTGTGTCGGTGTCTGTTGGAAGGTCTGGGCTCAGGCTATTTGGGACAGAGCATCACTGTTTAAGGTAGCCTATGCAATTGGGGTGTTGCCGAGGGCCAAGCAGTTTGATCCTCATTTGGGGTTTCTGGGCAGCGCCATAGACAATGTTTTTCTCCTGGGAGGCAGGCACAGTGCTTCATTGTGGCCCGAGAATTCCCAGTAGGGAGGGTTTGTGGGCCAGGAGTGTGAGGACGGAAGTCTGAAAACACAAGGTAGTGTGAGGATTGGAGCCAAGGGCAGAGCAGGCCCACTCTGCAGAGGCTGAATCAAAATCTCCTGCATCTGAAGTCAGGCTGAGGATCAGACGTTGGCTGAGGCTGGAGTATGTGTCCATGATGGCACCTTCATGAAGTGGGGGCCTCATGAGGCCAAGGAAGTTTTCCCACGCTGAGTTTGGAGGTTGCCCCAAACCACAAGGTTTCCTTCTGCGGGACATTCGAGCCCTGTTGCATGGCTCCAGGACATACCATATGGAAGGACTGGAGAGCAGGGTTCGAAGGATGGATCCCTGTACAGCATGCCTCGCATTCCCATTGGCTATTAGCGACAAGATATGTTTGATCTGCTGCCTCTGGAACACGCGACCCAGGGGGCTGAGTTGAAATGGCCTCTCCTGAGGATGCGTCATAATGTGCGTTTGGGTCCATGGAGACCTTGGAATGTGCTGGTTGTTCAGTGGCCCTGCGGAACTCTCCTACCTGAAGTGTTAGATACATCCCAGTAAGAAAGCTGCCCATGTGGAGATGAGAGATGTTTGGTTTGGTGCCTCAGAAAAGCCCCATGTGCTGGTCTACGAAAACAGTCCTCTGAGAACGGAAACATGGAAACCAAAGCTATGGTTCAGATTAGGGCCTGGGGGCCTGTCCATTTCAACCTTCTGTCTCTGGGGACACTGTCTGAGAGTCTAAGTGGAGATAGTTGCTCCGCTGGTGTCAGAGAGCCCCTCTTAGTCCAGGGTGGCCTATACTATTGATGGCCTCAGGGACCTTGGAGCTTTTCCCTAACCTGTACGGTTGTGGTCAATGGATTGGGCACACTTTCCTTGGAGAGGGCAGGCACAATCTTTCGCTGTTTGGTCCAGAGGCCCTAGCCTGGATGTTGTGTGGGTCCAGGCTGTGGGCACAGAAGTCTGAATACACAAACTCAGCTTATGAGTGGCGCCTAGGGTATGGCAGGCCGGATGTACAGCCCGAGAGGGAGCTCCTGGGCCTCTGAAACAAGGGCGAGTGGGAGGCGTTCCTTCAGGCTTTTGTCTCTGGATGTTGTGTCCAGGATAGCCGTGGATTGGAGCGGTGGCCTCAGGTACTGTGGACGAGTATCCCTCTCTGGGGATTTGTCCCAGCTCCCAAGAGTTTGGGGTCATTTTGTGGGAAGGGTGGAGTCGTGTTGTCTGGCTCATGGGTCTCTCCAAGAAAGGGATTCCAGAGCAGAGCTCCAGGTACGGGCGGGGCGACTGGAAAATTCAAACCGTGGTGAGGATTGGGTGCATAGGGGCTTGGCAAGCCCCATATGTGGGCTCTTGGTCCAGGCCCTGACAGGCCTTTCTTTGACATGGGGCTCATGCTGAGGGTCACAGTGTGAATTTGTGCCCAAGCAGCACTCAAGTTTGGGCGTGGCATCAGGGGCCATGAAGGTTTCTCCCACCCTGAAGGTGTGACTCCATGCCAAGAGCAAGCTTGACAGCCTTGGGGAAGGAGGAGTTCTGTTTTGTGCTTGCTATACCCAGCTGTGTGGAGAATTGATATAATGTCTAGTTTCAGATATCTGAAAACCAAGGTTAGGATGAGGTGACGGCATAAGTCCATGGCGTGTCCGAAGTGCTGGGTGTGCGGCCAGCTGTCTCCTTGTCTGTCTGGACGTCTGGCTTCAGGCTGTGTCAGGCAGAGCATGAGTGCCCAGAGCAGCCTATCCAGTTCGGGTACCGTCGAGGCCCGAGCAGGTTGATCCTCATCTGGGTTTTCTGGAGAGCCCCACAGGGAAACGTTTTTCTTCCGTTGGGCAGACACTGGGCTGGGTTTTGGTTCCGGAGTTCCTAGTCCGGAGGGCTTGTTTGCCAGGTGTGTGAGGAAGGAAATCTGAAAACACAAGCTAGCGTGAGGTTTGGGACCGAGGGCACGGCAGGCCCACTCTGCAGAGGCTGAATCGAGATCTCCTGCACTGAGGTCATGTCAACTATGAGACGTGCCTCAGGCTAGAGTTCTTGTCCAGCATGGCCTCTTCCTGAAGGGTGTGGGGGCTCCATGAGGCCAGAAAGTTTTGGCTACGATGGGATTTGTGAACTGCTCCAAAACTGAAGGTTACCTTCTGCACGACAGTCGAGTCCTATTGGATGGTTCCAAGAGGCCCCATATGGAAAGACTCGAGAGCAGGTGTCTAAGCATGGATGCCTGGGAACGCCACCTCATATTCCCACTCTTTAGTCAGGACAAGGCAGGCTCAATCTGCGGGCTCCTGGGTGAGCTACCCGGAGGGGAGAGTTGAAATGGTCTCTCCTGAAAATGAGTCCTACTGTGCCTTGGTGGCCTGGGAGACCTTGGAATGTGGAGGTGGCTCAGGGACTCTGCAGGATTCTCCAACATGAGGTGTTTGACACGGCTCCAACAAGGAAACTTCCCATGTGGAGACGAGAGGAGTTCTGTTCCGTGCCTCAGGAAAGCCCCATACCCTGTTCTTCGAACCAAAGCCTCTGAGGAGTGACACCTGGAAACCAAAGCAAGAGTTGAGACTACGGCCTAAAGGCCTGTCCGGCTCAACCTTCTATCTCTGTTGACATCTGTGTGCATGCATTCATGGATGTAGCTGCTCAGCTTGTGACCGAATGCCCCTGTGAGTCCAGTGAGGCTCCCAGTAGTGGGATGTCCTCGGAGGCCTTGAGGTTTCTCATATTCTGGAGGTGTGTGGCCAAAGGAATGGACACAGTTTCCCAGGAGAGAGCAGGCACGGTCCTGTGGTATGGCTCCAGAGGACCCAGCCTGGAGGCTGTGTTTGCCAGGGCTGTGGGGACAAATGTCTGAAAAAGCAAACTTGGCTCAGCTAGGGGCCAATGTAATGGCAGGCCTGATCTCTAGTCCGTGAGGGGAGATCCTCTGGAAATCAAAGTAGGGCAAATGGGAGGCAGTCACTCAGGATTTTGTCTCTGGGTGTTGCGTTTACAGTGTCCGGTCAGGGTAGGGGTTGTCTCAGAGGCCGAGGAAGTGCCTTCCTCTCGGGGGATTGTCCAAGCTCCCAAGTGTTTGTGTTCATTCTGTGGGAATGAAGAGTACTGTTTTCTGCCACAGGGGACCCCCCAGGAGAGGGACTCTAGAGCACAGCAGTGGGTTCCCTCAACTGGAATACACACCATCTAGTTAGTCCTGGGTGCCTATGGGCATGGCAAGCCACATATGCGGGCTCTTGGTCCAGTCACTGAGAGGCGTTACTTGAAAAAGTTACTCACGCTGAGGGTCACAATGTGTGTTTGTGCCAAAGGCGGCCCTCACGCTTGGGCGTGGCCTCATGGGCCATGCCGTTTTCTCCTACACTGAAGGTTTGACTCACTGCCAGCAGCAAGGTTTCTTGCCAGGGGGAAGGAGGGGTTCTGACTTGTGCATCAGGTTCCCCCCTGTGCAGGGATTTGAGATAAGGTCTAGGTTCTGATGACTGAAAACCCAGGTTGGGAATGGATGGTGGCCTAAGGCAGTGGCGGGTCCAATGTGCTGGGTGTGCAGCCAGCTGTGTCGGTGTCTGTTGGAAGGTCTGGGCTCAGGCTATTTGCGACAGAGCATCACTGTTTAAGGTAGCCTATGCAATTGGGGTGTTGCCGAGGCCAAGCAGTTTGATCCTCATTTGTGGTCTCTGGGCAGCGCCATAGACAATGTTTTTCTCCTGGGAGGCAGGCACAGTGCTTCATTGTGGCCCGAGAATTCCCAGTAGGGAGGGTTTGTGGGCCAGGAGTGTGAGGACGGAAGTCTGAAAACACAAGGTAGTGTGAGGATTGGAGCCAAGGGCAGAGCAGGCCCACTCTGCAGAGGCTGAATCAAAATCTCCTGCATCTGAAGTCAGGCTGAGGATCAGACGTTGGCTGAGGCTGGAGTATGTGTCCATGATGGCACCTTCATGAAGTGGGGGCCTCATGAGGCCAAGGAAGTATTCCCACGCTGAGTTTGGAGGTTGCCCCAAACCACAAGGTTTCCTTCTGCGGGACATTCGAGCCCTGTTGCATGGCTCCAGGACATACCATATGGAAGGACTGGAGAGCAGGGTTCGAAGGATGGATCCCTGTACAGCATGCCTCGCATTCCCATTGGCTATTAGCGACAAGATATGTTTGATCTGCTGCCTCTGGAACACGCGACCCAGGGGGCTGAGTTGAAATGGCCTCTCCTGAGGATGCGTCATAATGTGCGTTTGGGTCCATGGAGACCTCGGAATGTGCTGGTTGTTCAGTGGCCCTGCGGAACTCTCCTACCTGAAGTGTTAGATACATCCCAGTAAGAAAGCTGCCCATGTGGAGATGAGAGATGTTTGGTTTGGTGCCTCAGAAAAGCCCCATGTGCTGGTCTACGAAAACAGTCCTCTGAGAACGGAAACATGGAAACCAAAGCTAAGGTTCAGATTAGGGCCTGGGGGCCTGTCCATTTCAACCTTCTGTCTCTGGGGACACTGTCTGAGAGTCTAAGTGGAGATAGTTGCTCCGCTGGTGTCAGAGAGCCCCTCTTAGTCCAGGGTGGCCTATACTATTGATGGCCTCAGGGACCTTGGAGCTTTTCCCTAACCTGTACGGTTGTGGTCAATGGATTGGGCACACTTTCCTTGGAGAGGGCAGGCACAATCTTTCGCTGTTTGGTCCAGAGGCCCTAGCCTGGATGTTGTGTGGGTCCAGGCTGTGGGCACAGAAGTCTGAATACACAAACTCAGCTTACGAGTGGCGCCTAGGGTATGGCAGGCCGGATGTACAGCCCGAGAGGGAGCGCCTGGGCCTCTGAAACAAGGGCGAGTGGGAGGCGTTCCTTCAGGCTTTTGTCTCTGGATGTTGTGTCCAGCATAGCCGTGGATTGGAGCGGTGGCCTCAGGTACTGTGGACGAGTATCCCTCTCTGGGGATTTGTCCCAGCTCCCAAGAGTTTGGGGTCATTTTGTGGGAAGGGTGGAGTCGTGTTGTCTGGCTCATGGGTCTCTCCAAGAAAGGGATTCCAGAGCAGAGCTCCAGGTACGGGCGGGGCGACTGGAAAATTCAAACCGTGGTGAGGATTGGGTGCATAGGGGCTTGGCAAGCCCCATATGTGGGCTCTTGGTCCAGGCCCTGACAGGCCTTTCTTTGACATGGGGCTCATGCTGAGGGTCACAGTGTGAATTTGTGCCCAAGCAGCACTCAAGTTTGGGCGTGGCATCAGGGGCCATGAAGGTTTCTCCCACCCTGAAGGTGTGACTCCATGCCAAGAGCAAGCTTGACAGCCTTGGGGAAGGAGGAGTTCTGTTTTGTGCTTGCTATACCCAGCTGTGTGGAGAATTGATATAATGTCTAGGTTCAGATATCTGAAAACCAAGGTTAGGATGAGGTGACGGCATAAGACCATGGCGTGTCCGAAGTGCTGGGTGTGCGGCCAGCTGTCTCCTTGTCAGTCTGGACGTCTGGCTTCAGGCTGTGTCAGGCAGAGCATGAGTGCCCAGAGCAGCCTATCCAGTTCGGGTACCGTCTAGGCCCGAGCAGGTTGATCCTCATCTGGGTTTTCTGGAGAGCCCCACAGGGAAACGTTTTTCTTCCGTTGGGCAGACAATGGGCTGGGTTTTGGTTCCGGAGTTCCTAGTCCGGAGGGCTTGTTTGCCAGGTGTGAGAGGAAGGAAGTCTGAAAACACAAGCTAGCGTGAGGTTTGGGACCGAGGGCACGGCAGGCCCACTCTGCAGAGGCTGAATCGAGATCTCCTGCACTGAGGTCATGTCAACTATGAGACGTGCCTCAGGCTAGAGTTCTTGTCCAGCATGGCCTCTTCCTGAAGGGTGTGGGGGCTTCATGAGGCCAGAAAGTTTTGCCTACGATGGGATTTGTGAACTGCTCCAAAACTGAAGGTTACCTTCTGCACGACAGTCGAGTCCTATTGGATGGTTCCAAGAGGCCCCATATGGAAAGACTCGAGAGCAGGTGTCTAAGCATGGATGCCTGGGAACGCCACCTCATATTCCCACTCTTTAGTCAGGACAAGGCAGGCTCAATCTGCGGGCTCCTGGGTGAGCTACCCGGAGGGGAGAGTTGAAATGGTCTCTCCTGAAAATGAGTCCTACTGTGGCTTGGTGGCCTGGGAGACCTTGGAATGTGGAGGTGGCTCAGGGACTCTGCAGGATTCTCCAACATGAGGTGTTTGACACGGCTCCAACAAGGAAACATCCCATGTGGAGACGAGAGGAGTTCTGTTCCGTGACTCAGGAAAGCCCCATACCCTGTTCTTCGAACCAAAGCCTCTGAGGAGTGACACCTGGAAACCAAAGCAAGAGTTGAGACTACGGCCTAAAGGCCTGTCCGGCTCAACCTTCTATCTCTGTTGACATCTGTGTGCATGCACTCATGGATGTAGCTGCTCAGCTTGTGTCCGAATGCCCCTGTGAGTCCAGTGAGGCTCCCAGTAGTGGGATGTCCTCGGAGGCCTTGAGGTTTCTCATATTCTGGAGGTGTGTGGCCAAAGGAATGGACACAGTTTCCCAGGAGAGAGCAGGCACGGTCCTGTGGTATGGCTCCAGAGGACCCAGCCTAGAGGCTGTGTTTGCCAGGGCTGTGGGGACAGATGTCTGAAAAAGCAAACTTGGCTCAGCTAGGGGCCAATGTAATGGCAGGCCTGATCTCTAGTCCGTGAGGGGAGATCCTCTGGAAATCAAAGTAGGGCAAGTGGGAGGCAGTCACTCAGGATTTTGTCTCTGGGTTTTGCGTTTACAGTGTCCGGTCAGGGTAGGGGTTGTCTCAGAGGTCGAGGAAGAGCCTTCCTCTCGGGGGATTGTCCAAGCTCCCAAGGGTTGGTGTTCATTCTGTGGGAATGAAGAGTACTGTTTTCTGCCACAGGGGACCCCCCAGGAGAGGGACTCTAGAGCACAGCAGTGGGTTCCCTCAACTGGAATACACACCATCTAGTTAGTCCTGGGTGCCTATGGGCATGGCAAGCCACATATGCGGGCTCTTGGTCCAGTCACTGAGAGGCGTTACTTGAATAAGGTACTCACGCTGAGGGTCACAATGTGTGTTTGTGCCCAAGGCGGCCCTCACGCTTGGGCGTTGCCTCATGGGCCATGCCGTTTTCTCCTACACTGAAGATTTGACTCACTGCCAGCAGCAAGGTTTCTTGCCAGGGGGATGGAGGGGTTCTGACTTGTGCATCAGGTTCCCCCCTGTGCAGGGATTGGAGATAAGGTCTAGGTTCCGATGACTGAAAACCCAGGTTGGGAATGGATGGTGGCCTAAGGCAGTGGCGGGTCCAATGTGCTGGGTGTGCAGCCAGCTGTGTCGGTGTCTGTTGGAAGGTCTGGGCTCAGGCTATTTGCGACAGAGCATCACTGTTTAAGGTAGCCTATGCAATTGGGGTGTTGCCGAGGGCCAAGCAGTTTGATCCTCATTTGGGGTTTCTGGGCAGCGCCATAGACAATGTTTTTCTCCTGGGAGGCAGGCACAGTGCTTTATTGTGGCCCCAGAATTCCCAGTAGGGAGGGTTTGTGGGCCAGGAGTGTGAGGACGGAAGTCTGAAAACACAAGCTAGTGTGAGGATTGGAGCCAAGGGCAGAGCAGGCCCACTCTGCAGAGGCTGAATCAAAATCTCCTGCATCTGAAGTCAGGCTGAGGATCAGACGTTGGCTGAGCCTGGAGTATGTGTCCATGATGGCACCTTCATGAAGTGGGGGCCTCATGAGGCCAAGGAAGTATTCCCACGCTGAGTTTGGAGGTTGCCCCAAACCACAAGGTTTCCTTCTGCGGGACATTCAAGTCCTGTTGCATGGCTCCAGGACATACCATATGGAAGGACTGGAGAGCAGGGTTCGAAGGATGGATCCCTGTACAGCATGCCTCGCATTTCCATTGGCTATTAGCAACAAGATATGTTTGATCTGCTGCCTCTGGAACACGCGACCCAGGGGGCTGAGTTGAAATGGCCTCTCCTGAGGATGCGTCATAATGTGCGTTTGGGTCCATGGAGACCTTGGAATGTGCTGGTTGTTCAGTGGCCCTGCGGAACTCTCCTACCTGAAGTGTTTGATACATCCCAGTAAGAAAGCTGCCCATGTGGAGATGAGAGATGTTTGGTTTGGTGCCTCAGAAAAGCCCCATGTGCTTGTCTACGAAAACAGTCCTCTGAGAACGGAAACATGGAAACCAAAGCTAAGGTTCAGATTAGGGCCTGGGGGCCTGTCCATTTCAACCTTCTGTCTCTGGGGACACTGTCTGAGAGTCTAAGTGGAGAGAGTTGCTCCGCTGGTGTCAGAGAGCCCCTCTTAGTCCAGGGTGGCCTATACTATTGATGGCCTCAGGGACCTTGGAGCTTTTCCCTAACCTGTAGGGTTAAGGTCAATGGATTGGGCACACTTTCCTTGGAGAGGGCAGGCACAATCTTTCGCTGTTTGGTCCAGAGGCCCTAGCCTGGATGTTGTGTGGGTCCAGGCTGTGGGCACAGAAGTCTGAATACACAAACTCAGCTTATGAGTGGCGCCTAGGGTATGGCAGGCCGGATGTACAGCCCGAGAGGGAGCTCCTGGGCCTCTGAAACAAGGGCGAGTGGGAGGCGTTCCTTCAGGCTTTTTCTCTGGATGTTGTGTCCGGGATAGCCGTGGATTGGAGCGGTGGCCTCAGGTACTGTAGACGAGTATCCCTCTCTGGGGATTTGTCCCAGCTCCCAAGAGTTTGGGGTCATTTTGTGGGAAGGGTGGAGTCGTGTTGTCTGGCTCATAGGTCTCTCCAAGAAAGGGATTCCAGAGCAGAGCTCCAGGTACGGGCGGGGCGACTGGAAAATTCAAACCGTGGTGAGGATTGGGTGCATAGGGGCTTGGCAAGCCCCATATGTGGGCTCTTGGTCCAGGCCCTGACAGGCCTTTCTTTGACATGGGGCTCATGCTGAGGGTCACAGTGTGAATTTGTGCCCAAGCAGCACTCAAGTTTGGGCGTGGCATCAGGGGCCATGGAGATTTCTCCCACCCTGAAGGTGTGACTCCATGCCAAGAGCAAGCTTGACAGCCATGGGGAAGGAGGAGTTCTGTTTTGTGCTTGCTATACCCAGCTGTGTGGAGAATTGATATAATGTCTAGTTTCAGATATCTGAAAACCAAGGTTAGGATGAGGTGACGGCATAAGACCATGGCGTGTCCGAAGTGCTGGGTGTGCGGCCAGCTGTCTCCTTGTCTGTCTGGACGTCTGGCTTCAGGCTGTTTCAGGCAGAGCATGAGTGCCCAGAGCAGCCTATCCAGTTCGGGTACCGTCGAGGCCCGAGCAGGTTGATCCTCATCTGGGTTTTCTGGAGAGCCCCACAAGGAAACGTTTTTCTTCCGTTGGGCAGACACTGGGCTGGGTTTTGGTTCCGGAGTTCCTAGTCCCGAGGGCTTGTTTGCCAGGAGTGTGAGGAAGGAAGTCTGAAAACACAAGCTAGCGTGAGGTTTGGGACTGAGGGCACGGCAGGCCCACTCTGCAGAGGCTGAATCGAGATCTCCTGCACTGAGGTCATGTCAACTATGAGACGTGCCTCAGGCTAGAGTTCTTGTCCAGCATGGCCTCATCCTGAAGGGTGTGGGGGCTTCATGAGGCCAGAAATTTTGCCTACGATGGGATTTGTGAACTGCTCCAAAACTGAAGGTTACCTTCTGCACGACAGTCGAGTCCTATTGGATGGTTCCAAGAGGCCCCATATGGAAAGACTCGAGAGCAGGTGTCTAAGCATGGATGCCTGGGAACGCCACCTCATATTCCCACTCTTTAGTCAGGACAAGGCAGGCTCAATCTGCGGGCTCCTGGGTGAGCTACCCAGAGGGGAGAGTTGAAATGGTCTCTCCTGAAGATGAGTCCTACTGTGGCTTGGTGGCCTGGGAGACCTTGGAATGTGGAGGTGGCTCAGGGACTCTGCAGGGTTTTCCAAACTGAGGTGTTTGACACAGCTCCAACAAGGAAGCTTCTTATGTGGAGACGAGAGGAGTTCTGTTCAGTGCCTCAGGAAAGCCCCATATCCTGTTCTTCGAACCAAAGCCTCTGAGGAGTAACACCTGGAACCCAAAGCAAGAGTTGAGATTAGGGCCTAAGGGCCTGTCCGGCTCAACCTTCTATCTCTGTTGACATCTGTGTGCATGCCTTAGTGGAGGTAGCTGCTCAGATTGTGTCCGAATGCCCCTGTGTGTCCAGGGAGGCTCCCAGTAGTGGGATGTCCTCGGGGGCCTTGAGGTTTCTCATATTCTGGTGGTGTGTGGCCAAAGGAATGGACACAGTTTCCCAGGAGAGAGCAGGCACGGTCCTGTGGTATGGCTCCAGAGGACCCAGCCTAGAGGCTGTGTTTGCCAGGGCTGTGGGGACTGATGTCTGAAAGAGCAAACTTGGCTCAGGTAGGGGCCAAGGTAATGGCAGGCCTGATCTCCAGTCCGTGAGGGGAGATCCTCTGGATATCAAAGGAGGGCAAGTGGGAGGCATTTGCTCAGACTTTTGTCTCTGGGTGTTGCGTTCACAGTGTCCGGTCACGGTAGGGGTTGCCTCAGTTTCCGAGGAAGAGCCTTCTTCTCGGGGGATTGTCCAACCTCCCAAGGGTTTGGGTTCATTCTGTGGGAAGTGAAGAGTACTGTTTCTGCCACAAAGGACCTCCCAGGAGAGGGACTCTAGAGCACAGCAGTGGGTTCCCTCAACTGGAATACACACCATCTAGTTAGTCCTGGGTGACTATGGGCATGGCAAGGACTTTATGCAGGATCTTCGTCCCGATCCTGACAGGCCTTTCTTTGTCATGGGGCTCATGCTAGGGTCACAGTGTGAATTTGTGCCCAAGCAGCACTCATGTTTGGGCGTGGCATCAGGGGCCATAAAGGGTTCCCCACGTGAAGGTGTGACTCCATGCGAAGAACAAGCATTACAGCATTGTGGAAGGCAGAGTTCTGATTATGATTCCGATACTCAAACTCAGCTTTGGGGACATCGGTATGGCAGGCCCAATCTACAAACCATGAGAAGAACTCATGAAGATTTGAATATAGAGTGAGTCTGAGGCGCTTGCTCAGGCATTTGTCTCTGGAATATGTATCAGCGATCTCCGTGGAATGTCGGGGATGCCTCATGGGCCATGGACGAATCTACCTCTATAATAATTTCGCCCGATTCCCAATTATTTTTCGTCAATCTGTGGGATGGTAAGCATCCTTTCAGTTATGTTACCTCAGGTGTCCCACGAAAAGAGGAATTCCAAAGCAAAGCCGTGGGGAAGACTGAAGGGACCACCTGAACTATGGTTAAAAATTGGGGCCTAGGGGCATGGCAATCCCAATATGCTATCTCTTCATCCAGCCACTGAGAGGCCTTACTTGAGGACTTTGGTAAGGCTGAGGGTCACAATGTGTGTTTGTGACCAATGTAGCCTGCGAGCATGGAGGGGCCTCATGGGCAACACTGGATTCAACTACACTGAAAGTTGGACAACATGCCAACCACAAGGTTTCTTGCCATGGGGAAGGACTTCTGATTTCTGCATCAGGATCAACCCTGGGCAGTGATTGGAGATAAGGTTTAGAATCTAAAGCCTGAAAACCGAGGTTGGGAAGAGATGACAACCTAAGGCCATGGTGGCTCGATGTGCTCAGTGTGCGGCAAGCTGTCTGGTTGGGGCCCGGAAGTCCAGGCTCAGGCTGTGTCAGAAAGGGCATTAGTGCCCTGGTCAGCCTATATGTTCTGGGTACAGCCAAGGTAGGTGCAGGTTGATCCTCACTTGGGGTTACTGGGTAGCCCCAGAGGGCAATGTTTTTCTTCTGGAGGGCAGGCAGAGTGCTGCATTGTAGTTCTGGATTGCCAAACTGGAGGGCTTGTGGGCCAGTAGTCTGAGGACAGAAGTCTGAGAACACAAGCTCGGCTTAGGTTTCTGGTTGAGGACATGGCAGGCAGAATCTACAGACCGGAATCGAGATCTCATGCATCTGAAGTCAGGGCGAGGATCAGACGATCGCTCAGGTTGGAGTTTCTGTCCCTTATGGCCCCTTCATGAAGGGGGAGCATCACAAGGCCATGGGGGTTGTCCCACGATGGGATTTGTGAGAAGCTCCAAACTGCAAAGTGTCTTCTGCAGGACAATTGAGACCTGTTGTTTGGCTCCAGGCCAATGATTCTGAGCAGGGTTCTAAGGATGGATCACTGGTTAGCCCACCTCGCATTCCAATTGTCTCCTAGCAACAAGACAGGTTAGATCTGCTGGATCTGGGGGAGCAACCGAGGAGGCTGAGTTGAAATGGACTCTCCTGGGGTTGGGTCCTAGCGTGCTTTTGTGTGTATCGAGACCTTGGAATGAAGCGGTGGCACTGGGGCCCTGACGGGTTCTCCAAATTGAGGCTTTGACAGAGCTCCAACGTGCTAGTTTCCCATGTGTAGATGAGATTTTTTCTGATGGGTGCATCAAGAAAAAGCCATTGCTGGTTTTGAAATCCAGGCGTCTGAGGAGAGATCCTGGAAACCAAAGCAATGGATCTGATTAGTGCCTAGGGGCCTGTTCTTTCCTTTTTACCTCTGGGGACATCTGTTTATGGGTCTGAGTGCAGGTAGGTGCACAGATGGGCTCAGATTGCCCCTGTTTTTCCTGGGAAGCCAGCCCTAGTGAGATGGATCAGGTATTGGGTGTTTATTCTATAGAAGGGTTGTGGCCATTGGAAATGGCAAACACATTTCCCTTACAGAGGGCAAGTACAGTCCTCAGGCTTGGCTCCAGGGGCCTGATCCTGTAGGTTGTGTAGGCCAGGGATGTTTGGACAGTTGTCTGAAAACACAACCTCGGCTTATGTTTCCGGTTATAGTTATGGCAGGACTGATCTACAGACCATGAGGAGAACTCTTCGGGATTTGAAAAAAGAGCGAGTGTGAGGCTCTTGCTCAAGTTTTTGTCTCTGGATATCGTGTCACTCACGGTGGTGAAATTTCTGGGTGACTTCATGGGAAATGGATGAGTCTTACTCTCTGGTGGTTTGGCCCCGTCCAAAGAGTTTGGGGTCATTCTGTGGGATGGAAGACGTCCGTTTTGTTGTTGTTGTTGTTTTCTTTTTTAACCTCAGGTGTCCCACAAAATGAGGGATTCCAGAGTAGAGCCCTGGGGAGGGGCGACTGGACAATCAGAAATCTGGTTAAAAATTAGGGCCTAGGGACAAGTCAAGCCCATTATGACATCTAATGGTTCAGCCACTGAGAGGACTTACTAGAGGAGAAGACTCATGCTGAGGGTCACAATGCGTGTTTATGACCCCGTCGCACTCAAGAATGGGCGGGGCCTCGGGGTGAATGCTGGTTTCATCTACTCTGACCATTGACAATGTGCCAACCACAAGGTTTCTTGCCATGGGTAAGGTGGAGTTCTGATTTCTGCATCACACTCAAACCTGGGCAGTGATTGGCGATAAGGTCTCGGTTCTGAAGCCTGAAAACTGAAGTAGGGAAGAGATGATGACCTAAGGCCATGGCGGGTCTTATGTGCTCAGTGTGCTCTCAGCTTTCTGGGGGTTGGTCTGAGGTCTGGGCTCAGGTTGTGTCCGACAGTGGTTTAGTGCCCACGTTAAACTATATAATTTGGGTAGAGTCGAGTGCTGTGTAGGTTTATTCTCATTTAAGATGCCTGGGCAGCTCATGAAGCAATAATTTTTTTCTACAGGGCAGGCAGAGTGCTGCACTGTGGGTCCGGAATTGCCAAACTTGAGGGCTTCGGGGCCAGGGGTGTGAGGACGGAAGTCTGATAAGACAAGCTAGACTTGGCTTTCAGGGCGAGGGCACGGCAGGTACCCCCTGCAGATCTGAACCAATATCTCATGCATCTGAATTCAGGCGAGGATTCGACGTTGGCTCAGGTTGAAGTTTCTGTGCATGACGGCCGCTTCATGAAGGGAGCGGAATCTCGAGGCCATTGAGGTTTTCCCACGTTGGGAGTTGTGGGATGCCACCTTCAAGGATTCCTTCTGCGGAACAATTGAGAACTGTTGGACAGCTCCAGGACATCCCATACGGAATGACTCCAGAGCACCCTTCGAGGATGGAAGCCTGGGAAGCCCGCCTCGCATTCCAATTGTCTCCTAGCAACAAGACAGTTTAGATCTGATGGCTCTGCAAGAGCAACCGGGGTGGCTGAGTTGAAATGGACTTTCCTGAGGATGTGTCCTAATGGGTTTTTATGTCCATGAGGGCCTTGGAATGGGGCGGTGGCACCGGGACCCTGAAGTACTCTCCTAAGCTTTTGACATAGCTCCCATGCACAGGTTTCCTTGTGGAGACGAGATGAGTTCTGATGGGTGCCTCAGGAAAACCCCTATGCTCGTATTGGAATCAGGCTTTTGAGGAGACATGCCTGGAAACCAAATCAATGGATCCTATTATGGCCTAGGGTCCTGTCTGGTTCAATCTTCTTCTCAGGGAACACCCATCTATGGTATGAGTGGAGGTCGATTATCAGCTGGTGTCAGACAGCCCTTGTTTGGTCCGGGCGACCTACACTATTGGGATGGCCTCAGGGAATTTGGAGGTTTCTCCTAATTTGTACGATTTTGGCATGGAATGGGCAGAATTCCCATGTATTGGTAGGCACAGTCCTAATGTGTGGCTCCAGGCGCCCAGCCTGGAGGGTGTGTGGCCCAAGACTTTGAGGACAGAAGTCTGAAAACACAAACTCACCTTAGGTTTGGGCACGTAGGTATGGCAGGCCCGATCTACAAACCATGAGAAGAACTCTTCAGGATATGAAGAAAGTGCGAGTCTGAGGCGTTTGCTCAGGCTTTTGTCTCTGGATTTTGTATCAGCAACTGCCGTGGAATGTCAGGGAGGCCTCATGGGCCATGGACGAATCTTCCTCTCTGAGGATTTGGCCCGATTCCCAATTGCTTTTCGTCAATCTGTGGGATGGGAGGTCTCCTTTCAGGTTTGTTACCTCAGCTGTCCCACCAAAAGAGGAATTCCAAAGCCAAGCCATGGGGAAGACTGAAGGGACAACCCGAACTATGGTTAAAAATTGGGGCCTACGGGCATGGCAAGCCCAATATGCTATCTTTTCATCCAGCCACTGAGTGGCCTTACTTGAGGACTGGGCTCATTCTGAGGGTCACAATGTGTGTTTGTGAACAATGTGGCCCGCGAGCATGGGCGGGGCCTCATGGGCCACACTGGTTTCAACTACACTGAACGTTGGACACCATGGCAATCACAAGGTTTCTTGCCATGGGGAAGGAGTTCTGATTTCTGCATCACCTTCAACCCTGGGCAGTGATTGGAGATAAGGTCTAGGTTCTGAAACCTGAAAACCGAGGTTGGGAAGAGATGACGACCTAAGGCCATGGCGGCTCGATGTGCTCAGTGTGCGGCCAGCTGTCTGGGAGGGGCCAGGGGGTCCAGGCTCATGCTGTGCCAGAAAGGGCATTAGTGCCCTGGTCAGCCTATGTATTTGGGGTACAGCCAAGGTCGGTGCAGGTTGATCCTCATTTGGGGTTACTGTTTAGCCCCAGAGGACAATGTTTTTCTTCTGCAGGGCTGGCAGAGTGCTGCATTGTAGTTCTGGATTGCCAAACTGGAGGGCTTGTGGGCCAGTAGTCTGACGACAAAAGTCTGATAACACAAGCTAGGCTTAGGTTTCTGGGTGAGGACATAGCACGCACAATCTACAGACCTGAATCGAGATCTCGTGCATCTGAAGTCAGGGCGAGGATCAGACGATTGCTCAGGTTGGAGTTTCTGTCCCTGATGGCTCCTTCATGAATGTGGGGGGGGCATCACGAGGCCATGGGTGTTTTCCCACGATGGGAGTTGTGAGAAGCTCCAAACTGCAGAGAGTCTTCTGCAGGACAATTGAGACCTGTTGTTTGGCTCCAGGCCAATGATTCTGAGCAGGGTTCCTAGGATGGATGGCTGGGTAGCCCACCTCGCATTCCAATTGTCTCCTAGCAACAAGACAGGTTAGATCTCCTGGATCTGTGGGAGCAACCGAGGACGCTGAGTTGAAATGGACACCCCTGGGGATGGGTCTTAACGTGCTTTTGTGTCTATGGAGACCTTGGAATGAAGCGGTGACACTGGGGCCCAAAGGGTTCTCCTAAACAGAGGCCTTGACACAGCTCCAACGTGCAAGTTTCCCATGTGTAGATGAGATGTTTTCTGATGGGTGAGTGAAGAAACAGCTATATGCTGCTTTTGAAATCCAGGCCTCTGAGGAGAGATGCCTGGAAACCAAAGCAATGGATCTGATTAGTGCCTAGGGGCCTGTTCTTTCCTTTTTACCTCTGGGGACATCTGTCTATGGGTCTGAGTGCAGGTAGGTGCTCAGTTGGGCTCAGATTGCCCCTGTTTTTCCTGGGAAGCCACCACTATGGAGATGGATCAGGGATATTGGTGGTTTATCCTATTAGAAGGGTTGTGGCCATTGGAATGGGCACACACAATTCCCTTGGAGAGGGCAAGTACAGTCCTCAGGTTTGGCTCCAGGGGCCTGAACCTGTAGGTTGTGTAGGCCAGGGCTGTTTGGACAGTTGTCTGAAAACACAAACTCGGCTTATGTTTCGGGTCATAGGTATGGCAGGACTGATCTACAGGCCATGAGGAGAACTCTTCGGGATTTGAAAGAAGGGCGAGTGTGAGGCTCCTGCTCAAGTTTTTGTCTCTGGATATCGTGTCACTCATGGTCGTGGAATTTCTGGGTGACTTCATGGGAAATGGACGAGTCTTACTCTCTGGTGGTTTGGCCCCGTCCAAAGAGTTTGGGGTCATTCTGTGGGCTGAAAGAAGTTCATTTTTTTTTTGTTGTTGTTGTTTTTTTTTTTCTTTTTTAACCTCAGGTGTCCCACCAAATGAGGGATTCCAGAGTAGAGCCCTGGGGAGGGGCGACTGGACTATCAGAAATCTGGTTAAAAATTGGGGCCTAGGGACTTGTCAAGCCCATTATGACATCTAATGGTCCAGCCACTGAGAGGACTTACTAGAGGACAGGACTTGTGCTGAGGGTCACAATGCGTGTGTATGCCCTCGTCGCACTGAAGAATGGGCGGGGCCTCAGGGTGAATGCTGGTTTCTCATATCACTGAACGTTGGACAACGTGCCAACCACAAGGGTTCTTGCCATGGGTAAGGAGGAGTTCTGATTTCTGCATCACACTCACCCCTGGGCAGTGATTGGAGATAAGGTCTCGGTTCTGAAGCTTGAAAACTGAGGTAGGGAAGAGATGATGACCTAAGGCCATGGCGGGTTTTATGTGCTCAGTGTGCGGTCAGCTTTCTGGGTGTTGGTCAGGAGGTCCGGGCTCAGGTTGTGTTCGACAGGGCATTAGTGCCCAGGTTAGACTATATAATTTGGGTAAAGTCGAGTGCTGTGTAGGTTTACCCTCATTTAGGGTGCCTGGGCAACTCATGAGGATAATTTTTTTTCTAGAGGGCAGGCAGAGTGCTGCATTGTGGGTCCGGAATTGCCAAACTTGAGGGCTTCGGGATAAGGAGAGTGAGGACGGAAGTCTGAGAAGACAAGCTAGACTTGGGTTTCAGGGCGAGGGCACGGCAGGTACCCCCTGCAGATCTGAACCAATATCTCATGCATCTGAAGTCAGGGCGAGGATCAGACGTTGGCTCAGGTTGGAGTTTTGAGCATGACGGCCGCTTCATGAAGGGAGTGGAATCTCGAGGCCATTGAGGTTTCCCACGTTGGGAGTTGTGGGATGCCCCCTTCAAGGATTCCTTCTGCGGGACAATTGAGACCTGTTGGACAGCTCCAGGACATCCCATATGGAATGACTCCAGAGCACCGTTCGCGGATGGATGCCTGGGAAGACGGCCTCGCATTCCAATTGTCTCCTAGCAACAAGACAGTTTAGATCTGATGGCTCTGCGGGAGCAACCGGGGTGGCTGAGTTGAAATGGACTTTCCTGAGGATGGGTCCTAATGTGTTTTTGTGTCCATGAGGGCCTTGGAATGGGGCGGTGGCACCGGGACCCTGAAGTACTCTCCTAAGCTTTCGACATGGCTCCCATGCACAGGTTTCCTTGTGGAGACGAGATGAGTTCTGATGGGTGCCACAGGAAAACACCTATGCTCGTATTGGAATCAGACTTTGAGGACACATGCCTGTAACACAAAGCAATGGATCCTATTATGGCCTAGGGTCCTGTCTGGTTCAATCTTCTTCTCCGGGGACATCCATCTATGGTATGAGTGGAGGTCGATTATCAGCTGGTGTCAGACAGCCCTTGTTTGTTCCGGGCGACCTACACTATTGGGATGGCCTCAGGGAATTTGGAGGTTTCTCCTAATTTGTACGATTTTGGACCATGGAATGGGCAGAATTCCCATGGATTGGTAGGCACAGTCCTAATGTGTGGCTCCAGGCGCCCAGCCTGGAGGGTGTGTGGCCCAAGACTTTGAGGACAGAAGTCTGAAAACACAAACTCACCTTAGGTTTGGGGACGTAGGTATGGCAGGCCCGATCTACAAACCATGAGAAGAACTCTTCAGGATATGAAGAAAGTGCGAGTCTGAGGCGTTTGCTCAGGCTTTTGTCTCTGGATTTTGTATCAGCAACTGCCGTGGAATGTCAGGGAGGCCTCATGGGCCATGGACGAATCTTCCTCTCTGAGGATTTGGCCCGATTCCCAATTGCTTTTCGTCAATCTGTGGGATGGGAGGTCTCCTTTCATGTTTGTTACCTCAGCTGTCCCACCAAAAGAGGAATTCCAAAGCCAAGCCATGGGGAAGACTGAAGGGACAACCCGAACTATGGTTAAAAATTGGGGCCTACGGGCATGGCAAGCCCAATATGCTATCTTTTCATCCAGCCACTGAGTGGCCTTACTTGAGGACTGGGCTCATTCTGAGGGTCACAATGTGTGTTTGTGAACAATGTGGCCCGCGAGCATGGGCGGGGCCTCATGGGCCACACTGGTTTCAACTACACTGAACGTTGGACACCATGGCAATCACAAGGTTTCTTGCCATGGGGAAGGAGTTCTGATTTCTGCATCACCTTCAACCCTGGGCAGTGATTGGAGATAAGGTCTAGGTTCTGAAACCTGAAAACCGAGGTTGGGAAGAGATGACGACCTAAGGCCATGGCGGCTCGATGTGCTCAGTGTGCGGCCAGCTGTCTGGGAGGGGCCAGGGGGTCCAGGCTCATGCTGTGCCAGAAAGGGCATTAGTGCCCTGGTCAGCCTATGTATTTGGGGTACAGCCAAGGTCGGTGCAGGTTGATCCTCATTTGGGGTTACTGTTTAGCCCCAGAGGACAATGTTTTTCTTCTGCAGGGCTGGCAGAGTGCTGCATTGTAGTTCTGGATTGCCAAACTGGAGGGCTTGTGGGCCAGTAGTCTGACGACAAAAGTCTGATAACACAAGCTAGGCTTAGGTTTCTGGGTGAGGACATAGCACGCACAATCTACAGACCTGAATCGAGATCTCGTGCATCTGAAGTCAGGGCGAGGATCAGACGATTGCTCAGGTTGGAGTTTCTGTCCCTGATGGCTCCTTCATGAATGTGGGGGGGGCATCACGAGGCCATGGGTGTTTTCCCACGATGGGAGTTGTGAGAAGCTCCAAACTGCAGAGAGTCTTCTGCAGGACAATTGAGACCTGTTGTTTGGCTCCAGGCCAATGATTCTGAGCAGGGTTCCTAGGATGGATGGCTGGGTAGCCCACCTCGCATTCCAATTGTCTCCTAGCAACAAGACAGGTTAGATCTCCTGGATCTGTGGGAGCAACCGAGGACGCTGAGTTGAAATGGACACCCCTGGGGATGGGTCTTAACGTGCTTTTGTGTCTATGGAGACCTTGGAATGAAGCGGTGACACTGGGGCCCAAAGGGTTCTCCTAAACAGAGGCCTTGACACAGCTCCAACGTGCAAGTTTCCCATGTGTAGATGAGATGTTTTCTGATGGGTGAGTGAAGAAACAGCTATATGCTGCTTTTGAAATCCAGGCCTCTGAGGAGAGATGCCTGGAAACCAAAGCAATGGATCTGATTAGTGCCTAGGGGCCTGTTCTTTCCTTTTTACCTCTGGGGACATCTGTCTATGGGTCTGAGTGCAGGTAGGTGCTCAGTTGGGCTCAGATTGCCCCTGTTTTTCCTGGGAAGCCACCACTATGGAGATGGATCAGGGATATTGGTGGTTTATCCTATTAGAAGGGTTGTGGCCATTGGAATGGGCACACACAATTCCCTTGGAGAGGGCAAGTACAGTCCTCAGGTTTGGCTCCAGGGGCCTGAGCCTGTAGGTTGTGTAGGCCAGGGCTGTTTGGACAGTTGTCTGAAAACACAAACTCGGCTTATGTTTCGGGTCATACGTATGGCAGGACTGATCTACAGGCCATGAGGAGAACTCTTCGGGATTTGAAAGAAGGGCGAGTGTGAGGCTCCTGCTCAAGTTTTTGTCTCTGGATATCGTGTCACTCATGGTCGTGGAATTTCTGGGTGACTTCATGGGAAATGGACGAGTCTTACTCTCTGGTGGTTTGGCCCCGTCCAAAGAGTTTGGGGTCATTCTGTGGGCTGAAAGAAGTTCATTTTTTTGTTGTTGTTGTTGTTTTTTTTTTTCTTTTTTAACCTCAGGTGTCCCACCAAATGAGGGATTCCAGAGTAGAGCCCTGGGGAGGGGCGACTGGACTATCAGAAATCTGGTTAAAAATTGGGGCCTAGGGACTTGTCAAGCCCATTATGACATCTAATGGTCCAGCCACTGAGAGGACTTACTAGAGGACAGGACTTGTGCTGAGGGTCACAATGCGTGTGTATGCCCTCGTCGCACTGAAGAATGGGCGGGGCCTCAGGGTGAATGCTGGTTTCTCATATCACTGAACGTTGGACAACGTGCCAACCACAAGGGTTCTTGCCATGGGTAAGGAGGAGTTCTGATTTCTGCATCACACTCACCCCTGGGCAGTGATTGGAGATAAGGTCTCGGTTCTGAAGCTTGAAAACTGAGGTAGGGAAGAGATGATGACCTAAGGCCATGGCGGGTTTTATGTGCTCAGTGTGCGGTCAGCTTTCTGGATGTTGGTCAGGAGGTCCGGGCTCAGGTTGTGTTCGACAGGGCATTAGTGCCCAGGTTAGACTATATAATTTGGGTAAAGTCGAGTGCTGTGTAGGTTTACCCTCATTTAGGGTGCCTGGGCAACTCATGAGGATAATTTTTTTTCTAGAGGGCAGGCAGAGTGCTGCATTGTGGGTCCGGAATTGCCAAACTTGAGGGCTTCGGGATAAGGAGTGTGAGGACGGAAGTCTGAGAAGACAAGCTAGACTTGGGTTTCAGGGCGAGGGCACGGCAGGTACCCCCTGCAGATCTGAACCAATATCTCATGCATCTGAAGTCAGGGCGAGGATCAGACGTTGGCTCAGGTTGGAGTTTCTGAGCATGACGGCCGCTTCATGAAGGGAGTGGAATCTCGAGGCCATTGAGGTTTCCCACGTTGGGAGTTGTGGGATGCCCCCTTCAAGGATTCCTTCTGCGGGACAATTGAGACCTGTTGGACAGCTCCAGGACATCCCATATGGAATGACTCCAGAGCACCGTTCGCGGATGGATGCCTGGGAAGACGGCCTCGCATTCCAATTGTCTCCTAGCAACAAGACAGTTTAGATCTGATGGCTCTGCGGGAGCAACCGGGGTGGCTGAGTTGAAATGGACTTTCCTGAGGATGGGTCCTAATGTGTTTTTGTGTCCATGAGGGCCTTGGAATGGGGCGGTGGCACCGGGACCCTGAAGTACTCTCCTAAGCTTTCGACATGGCTCCCATGCACAGGTTTCCTTGTGGAGACGAGATGAGTTCTGATGGGTGCCACAGGAAAACACCTATGCTCGTATTGGAATCAGATTTTGAGGACACATGCCTGTAACACAAAGCAATGGATCCTATTATGGCCTAGGGTCCTGTCTGGTTCAATCTTCTTCTCCGGGGACATCCATCTATGGTATGAGTGGAGGTCGATTATCAGCTGGTGTCAGACAGCCCTTGTTTGGTCCGGGCGACCTACACTATTGCGATGGCCTCAGGGAATTTGGAGGTTTCTCCTAATTTGTACGATTTTGGACCATGGAATGGGCAGAATTCCCATGGATTGGTAGGCACAGTCCTAATGTGTGGCTCCAGGCGCCCAGCCTGGAGGGTGTGTGGCCCAAGACTTTGAGGACAGAAGTCTGAAAACACAAACTCACCTTAGGTTTGGGCACGTAGGTATGGCAGGCCCGATCTACAAACCATGAGAAGAACTCTTCAGGATATGAAGAAAGTGCGAGTCTGAGGCGTTTGCTCAGGCTTTTGTCTCTGGATTTTGTATCAGCAACTGCCGTGGAATGTCAGGGAGGCCTCATGGGCCATGGACGAATCTTCCTCTCTGAGGATTTGGCCCGATTCCCAATTGCTTTTCGTCAATCTGTGGGATGGGAGGTCTCCTTTCAGGTTTGTTACCTCAGCTGTCCCACCAAAAGAGGAATTCCAAAGCCAAGCCATGGGGAAGACTGAAGGGACAACCCGAACTATGGTTAAAAATTGGGGCCTACGGGCATGGCAAGCCCAATATGCTATCTTTTCATCCAGCCACTGAGTGGCCTTACTTGAGGACTGGGCTCATTCTGAGGGTCACAATGTGTGTTTGTGAACAATGTGGCCCGCGAGCATGGGCGGGGCCTCATGGGCCACACTGGTTTCAACTACACTGAACGATGGACACCATGGCAACCACAAGGTTTCTTGCCATGGGGAAGGAGTTCTGATTTCTGCATCACCTTCAACCCTGGGCAGTGATTGGAGATAAGGTCTAGGTTCTGAAACCTGAAAACCGAGGTTGGGAAGAGATGACGACCTAAGGCCATGGCGGCTCGATGTGCTCAGTGTGCGGCCAGCTGTCTGGGAGGGGCCAGGGGGTCCAGGCTCATGCTGTGCCAGAAAGGGCATTAGTGCCCTGGTCAGCCTATGTATTTGGGGTACAGCCAAGGTCGGTGCAGGTTGATCCTCATTTGGGGTTACTGTTTAGCCCCAGAGGACAATGTTTTTCTTCTGCAGGGCTGGCAGAGTGCTGCATTGTAGTTCTGGATTGCCAAACTGGAGGGCTTGTGGGCCAGTAGTCTGACGACAAAAGTCTGATAACACAAGCTAGGCTTAGGTTTCTGGGTGAGGACATAGCACGCACAATCTACAGACCTGAATCGAGATCTCGTGCATCTGAAGTCAGGGCGAGGATCAGACGATTGCTCAGGTTGGAGTTTCTGTCCCTGATGACTCCTTCATGAATGTGGGGGGGGCATCACGAGGCCATGGGTGTTTTCCCACGATGGGAGTTGTGAGAAGCTCCAAACTGCAGAGAGTCTTCTGCAGGACAATTGAGACCTGTTGTTTGGCTCCAGGCCAATGATTCTGAGCAGGGTTCCTAGGATGGATGGCTGGGTAGCCCACCTCGCATTCCAATTGTCTCCTAGCAACAAGACAGGTTAGATCTCCTGGATCTGTGGGAGCAACCGAGGACGCTGAGTTGAAATGGACACCCCTGGGGATGGGTCTTAACGTGCTTTTGTGTCTATGGAGACCTTGGAATGAAGCGGTGACACTGGGGCCCAAAGGGTTCTCCTAAACAGAGGCCTTGACACAGCTCCAACGTGCAAGTTTCCCATGTGTAGATGAGATGTTTTCTGATGGGTGAGTGAAGAAACAGCTATATGCTGCTTTTGAAATCCAGGCCTCTGAGGAGAGATGCCTGGAAACCAAAGCAATGGATCTGATTAGTGCCTAGGGGCCTGTTCTTTCCTTTTTACCTCTGGGGACATCTGTCTATGGGTCTGAGTGCAGGTAGGTGCTCAGTTGGGCTCAGATTGCCCCTGTTTTTCCTGGGAAGCCACCACTATGGAGATGGATCAGGGACATTGGTGGTTTATCCTATTAGAAGGGTTGTGGCCATTGGAATGGGCACACACAATTCCCTTGGAGAGGGCAAGTACAGTCCTCAGGTGTGGCTCCAGGGGCCTGAGCCTGTAGGTTGTGTAGGCCAGGGCTGTTTGGACAGTTGTCTGAAAACACAAACTCGGCTTATGTTTCGGGTCATAGGTATGGCAGGACTGATCTACAGGCCATGAGGAGAACTCTTCGGGATTTGAAAGAAGGGCGAGTGTGAGGCTCCTGCTCAAGTTTTTGTCTCTGGATATCGTGTCACTCATGGTCGTGGAATTTCTGGGTGACTTCATGGGAAATGGACGAGTCTTACTCTCTGGTGGTTTGGCCCCGTCCAAAGAGTTTGGAGTCATTCTGTGGGCTGAAAGAAGTTCATTTTTTTTTTGTTGTTGTTGTTGTTTTTTTTTCTTTTTTAACCTCAGGTGTCCCACCAAATGAGGGATTCCAGAGTAGAGCCCTGGGGAGGGGCGACTGGACTATCAGAAATCTGGTTAAAAATTGGGGCCTAGGGACTTGTCAAGCCCATTATGACATCTAATGGTCCAGCCACTGAGAGGACTTACTAGAGGACAGGACTTGTGCTGAGGGTCACAATGCGTGTGTATGCCCTCGTCGCACTGAAGAATGGGCGGGGCCTCAGGGTGAATGCTGGTTTCTCATATCACTGAACGTTGGACAACGTGCCAACCACAAGGGTTCTTGCCATGGATTAGGAGGAGTTCTGATTTCTGCATCACACTCACCCCTGGGCAGTGATTGGAGATAAGGTCTCGGTTCTGAAGCTTGAAAACTGAGGTAGGGAAGAGATGATGACCTAAGGCCATGGCGGGTTTTATGTGCTCAGTGTGCGGTCAGCTTTCTGGGTGTTGGTCAGGAGGTCCGGGCTCAGGTTGTGTTCGACAGTGCATTAGTGCCCAGGTTAGACTATATAATTTGGGTAAAGTCGAGTGCTGTGTAGGTTTACCCTCATTTAGGGTGCCTGGGCAACTCATGAGGATAATTTTTTTTCTAGAGGGCAGGCAGAGTGCTGCATTGTGGGTCCGGAATTGCCAAACTTGAGGGCTTCGGGATAAGGAGTGTGAGGACGGAAGTCTGAGAAGACAAACTAGACTTGGGTTTCAGGGCGAGGGCACGGCAGGTACCCCCTGCAGATCTGAACCAATATCTCATGCATCTGAAGTCAGGGCGAGGATCAGACGTTGGCTCAGGTTGGAGTTTCTGAGCATGACGGCCGCTTCATGAAGGGAGTGGAATCTCGAGGCCATTGAGGTTTCCCACGTTGGGAGTTGTGGGATGCCCCCTTCAAGGATTCCTTCTGCGGGACAATTGAGACCTGTTGGACAGCTCCAGGACATCCCATATGGAATGACTCCAGAGCACCGTTCGCGGATGGATGCCTGGGAAGACGGCCTCGCATTCCAATTGTCTCCTAGCAACAAGACAGTTTAGATCTGATGGCTCTGCGGGAGCAACCGGGGTGGCTGAGTTGAAATGGACTTTCCTGAGGATGGGTCCTAATGTGTTTTTGTGTCCATGAGGGCCTTGGAATGGGGCGGTGGCACCGGGACCCTGAAGTACTCTCCTAAGCTTTCGACATGGCTCCCATGCACAGGTTTCCTTGTGGAGACGAGATGAGTTCTGATGGGTGCCACAGGAAAACACCTATGCTCGTATTGGAATCAGACTTTGAGGACACATGCCTGTAACACAAAGCAATGGATCCTATTATGGCCTAGGGTCCTGTCTGGTTCAATCTTCTTCTCCGGGGACATCCATCTATGGTATGAGTGGAGGTCGATTATCAGCTGGTGTCAGACAGCCCTTGTTTGTTCCGGGCGACCTACACTATTGGGATGGCCTCAGGGACTTTGGAGGTTTCTCCTAATTTGTACGATTTTGGACCATGGAATGGGCAGAATTCCCATGGATTGGTAGGCACAGTCCTAATGTGTGGCTCCAGGGGCCCAGCCTGGAGGGTGTGTGGCCCAAGATTTTGAGGACAGAAGTCTGAAAACACAAACTCAGCTTAGGTTTGGAAACGTAGGTATGGAAGGCCCGATCTACAAACCATGAGAAGAACTCTTCAGGATATGAAGAAAGTGCGAGTCTGAGGTGCTTGCTCAAACTTTTGTCTCTGGATTTTGTATCAGTGATGGCTGTGGAATGTCGGGGAGGCCTCATTGGCCATGGACGAATCTTCCTCTCTGAGGATTTGTCCCGATTCGCAATTGCTTTTCGTCAATCTGTAGGATGGGAGGACTCATTTCAGTTTTGTTACCTCAGGTGTCCCACCAAAAGAGGAATTCCAAAGCCAAGCCGTGGGGAAGACTGAAGGGACAACCCGAACTATGGTTAAAAATTGGGGCCTAGGGGCATGGCAAACCCAATATGCTATCTCTTCATCCAGCCACTGAGTGGCCTTACTTGAGGACTGGGCTCAGCCTGAGCGTCACAATGTGTGTTTGTGACCAATGTGGCCCGCGAGCATGGGCGGGGCCTCATGGGCCACACTGGTTTCAACTACACTGAACGTTGGACAACATGCCAACCACAAGGTTTCTTGCCATGGGGAAGGAGTTCTGATTTCTGCATCACCTTCAACCCTGGGCAGTGATTGGAGATAAGGTCTAGGTTCTGAAACCTGAAAACCGAGGTGGGGAAGAAATGACGACCTAAGGCCATGACAGCTCGATGTGCTCAGTGTGCGGCCAGCTGTCTGGGAGGGGCCAGGGGGTCCAGGCTCAGGCTGTGTCAGAAAGGGCATTAGTGCCCTGTTCAGCCTATTTATTTGGGGTACAGCCAAGGTCGGTGCAGGTTGATCCTCTTTTGGGGTTACTGGGTAGCCCCAGAAGACAATGTTTTTCTTCTGCAGAGCCGGCAGAGCGCTGCATTGCAGTTCTGGATTGCCAAACTGGAGGGCTTGTGGGCCAGTTGTCTGACGACAAAAGTCTGAGAACACAAGCTAAGCTTAGGTTTCTGGGTGAGGCCATGGCACGCACAATCTACAGACCTGAATCGAGGTCTCGTGCATCTGAAGTCAGCGCGAGGATCAGACGATCGCTCAGGTTGGAGTTTCTGTCCCTGATGGCTCCTTCATGAATGGGGGGGGGCATCACGAGGCCATGGGTGTTTTCCCACGATGGGAGTTGTGAGAAGCTCCAAACTGCAGAGAGTCTTCTGCCGGACAATTGAGACCAGTTGTTTGGCTCCAGGCCAATGATTCTGAGCAGGGTTCTAAGGATGGATGGCTGGGTAGCCCACCTCGCATTCCAATTGTCTCCTAGCAACAAGACAGGTTAGATCTCCTGGATCTGTGGGGAGCAACCGAGGACGCTGAGTTGAAATGACACCCCTGGGGATGGGTCCAGCGTGCTTTTGTGTCTATGGATACCTTGGAATGAAGCGGTGGCACTGGGGCCCTAAAGGGTTCTCCTAAACAGAGGCTTTGACACAGCTCCAACGTGCAAGTTTCCCATGTGTAGATGAGATGTTTTCTGATGGGTGAGTCAAGAAACAGCTATATGCTGCTTTTGAAATCCAGGCCTCTGAGGAGAGATGCCTGGAAACCAAAGCAATGGATCTGATTAGTGCCTAGGGGCCTGTTCTTTCCTTTTTACCTCTGGGGACACTGTCTATGGGTCTGAGTGCAGGTAGTTGCTCAGTTGGGCTCAGATTGCCCCTGTTTTTCCTGGGAAGCCACCACTATTGAGATGGATCAGGGACTTTGGAGGTTTATCCTATTAGAAGGTTTGTGGACATTGGAATGGGCACACACAATTCCCGTGGAGAGGGCAAGTACAGTCCTCAGGTTTGGCTCCAGGCGCCTGTAGGTTGTGTAGGCCAGGGCTGTTTGGTCAGTTCTATGAAAACACAAACTCGGCTTATGTTTCGGGTCATAGGTATGGCAGGACTGTCTACAGGCCATGAGGAGAACACTTCAGGATTTGAAAGAAGGGCGAGTGTGAGGCTCCTGCTCAAGTTTTTGTCTCTGGATATCGTGTCACTCATGGTCGTGGAATTTCTGGGTGACTTCATGGGAAATGGACGAGTCTTACTCTCTGGTGGTTTGGCCCCGTCCAAAGAGTTTGGGGTCATTCTGTGGGCTGGAAGAAGTCCGTTTTTTTTATTATTCTTGTTTTTTTTCTTTTTTATCCTCAGGTGTCCCAACAAATGAGGGATTCCAGAGTAGAGCCCTGGGGAGGGGCGACTGGACCATCAGAAATTTGGTTAAAAATTGGGGCCTAGGGTCATGTCAAGCCCATTATGACATCTAATGGTCCAGCAACTGAGCGGACTTACTAGAGGACAGGACTCATGCTGAGGGTCACAATGCGTGTGTATGCCCTCGTCGCACTCAAGAATGGTCCGGGCCTCAGGGTGAATGCTGGTTTCTCCTACACTGAACGTTGGACAACGTGCCAACCACAGGGTTCTTGCCATGGGTAAGGAGGAGTTCTGATTTCTGCATCACACTCACCCCTTGGCAGTGATTGGAGATAAGGTCTCGGTTCTGAAGCCTGAAAGCTGAGGTAGGGAAGAGATGATGACCTAAGGCCATGGCGGGTTTTATGCGCTCAGTGTGCGGTCAGCTTTCTGGGTGTTGGTCAAAAGGTCCGGGCTCAGGTTGTGTTCGACAGTGCATTAGTGCCCAGGTTAGACTATATAATTTGGGTAAAGTCGAGTGCTGTGTAGGTTTACCCTCATTTAAGGTGCCTGGGCAGCTCATGAGGCAATAATTATTTTTCTAGAGGTCAGGCAGAGTGCTGCATTGTGGGTCCGGAATTGCCAAACTTGAGGGCTTCGGGGCAAGGAGTGTGAGGACGGAAGTCTGAGAAGACAAGCTAGACTTGGGTTTCAGGGCGAGGGCACGGCAGGTACCCCCTGCAGATCTGAACCAATATCTCATGCATCTGAAGTCAGGGCGGGGATCAGACGTTGGCACAGGTTGGAGTTTCTGAGCATGACGGCCGCTTCATGAAGGGAGCGGAATCTCGAGGCCATTGAGGTTTTCCCACGTTGGGAGTTGTGGGATGCCCCCTTCATGGATTCCTTCGGCGGGACAATTGAGACCTGTTGGACAGCTCCAGGACATCCCATATGGAATGACTCCAGAGCACCGTTCGCGGATGGATGCCTGGGAAGATGGCCTCGCATTCCAATTGTCTCCTAGCAACAAGACAGTTTAGATCTGATGGCTCTGCGGGAGCAACCGGGGTGGCTGAGTTGAAATGGACTTTCCTGAGGATGGGTCCTAATGTGTTTTTGTGTCCATGAGGGCCTTGGAATGGGGCGGTGGCACCGGGACCCTGAAGTACTCTCCTAAGCTTTGGACATGGCTCCCATGCACAGGTTTCCTTGTGGAGACGAGATGAGTTCTGATGGGTGCCTCAGGAAAACCCCTATGCTCGTATTCGAATCAGGCTTTTGAGGACACATGCCTGTAACCCAAAGCAATGGATCCTATTATGGCCTAGGTTCCTGTCTGGTTCAATCTTCTTCTCTGGGGACATCCATCTATGGTATGAGTGGAGGTCGATTATCAGCTGGTGTCAGACAGCCCTTGTTTGTTCCAGGCGACCTACACTATTGGGATGGCCTCAGGGACTTTGGATATTTCTCCTAATTTGTAAGATTTTGGACCATGGAATGGGCAGAATTCCCATGGATTGGTAGGCACAGTCCTAATGTGTGGCTCCAGGGGCCCAGCCTGGAGGGTGTGTGGCCCAAGACTTTGAGGACAGAAGTCTGAAAACACAAACTCAGCTTAGGTTTGGGGACGTAGGTATGGCAGGCCCAATCTACAAACCATGAGAAGAACTCTTCAGGATATGAAGATCGTGCGACTCTGAGGTGCTTGCTCAGGCTTTTGTCTCTGGATTTTGTATCAGTGATGGCCGTGGAATGACGGGGAGGCCTCATGGGCCATGGACGAATCTTCCTCTCTGAGGATTTGGCCCGATTCCCAATTGCTTTTCGTCAATCTGTGGGATGGGAGGACTCATTTCAGTTTTGTTACCTCAGGTGTCCCACCAAAAGAGGAATTCCAAAGCCAAGCCGTGGGGAAGACTGAAGGGACAACCCGAACTATGGTTAAAAATTGGGGCCTAGGGGCATGGCAAGCCCAATATGCTCTCTCTTCATCCAGCCACTGAGTGGCCTTACTTGAGGACTGGGCTCAGCCTGAGCGTCACAATGTGTGTTTGTGACCAATGTGGCCCGCAAGTATGGGCGGGGACTCATGAGCCACACTAGTTTCAACTACACTGAACGTTGGACAACATGCCAACCACAAGGTTTCTTGCCATGGGGAAGGAGTTCTGATTTCTGCATCACCTTCAACCCTGGGCAGTGACTGGAGATAAGGTCTAGGTTCTAAAACCTGAAAACTGATGTTGGGAAGAAATGACGACCTAAGGCCATGGCGGCTCGATGTGCTCAGTGTGCGGCCAGCTGTCTGGAAGGGGCCAGGGGGTCCAGGCTCAGGCTGTGTCAAAAAGGGCATTAGTGCCCTGGTCAGCCTATGTATTTTGGGTACAGCCAAGGTCGGTGCAGGTTGATCCTCATTTGGGGTTACTGGGTAGCCCCAGAAGACAATGTTTTTCTTCTGCAGAGCCGGCAGAGTGCTGCATTGTAGTTCTGGATTGCCAAACTGGAGGGCTTGTGGGCCAGTAGTCTGACGACAAAAGTCTGAGAACACAAGCTAAGCTTAGGTTTCTGGGTGAGGCCATGGCACGCACAATCTACAGACCTGAATCGAGGTCTCGTGCATCTGAAGTCAGGGCGAGGATCAGACGATTGCTCAGGTTGGAGTTTCTGTCCCTGATGGCTCCTTCATGAATGGGGGGGGGGGCATCACGAGGCCATGGGTGTTTTCCCACGATGGGAGTTGTGAGAAGCTCCAAACTGCAGAGAGTCTTCTGCCGGACAATTGAGACCAGTTGTTTGGCTCCAGGCCAATGATTCTGAGCAGGGTTTTAAAGATGGATGGCTGGGTAGCCCACCTCGCATTCCAATTGTCTCCTAGCAACAAGACAGGTTAGATCTCCTGGATCTGTGGGCAGCAACCGAGGACGCTGAGTTGAAATGGACACCCTGGGGATGGGTCCAGCGTGCTTTTGTGTCTATGGAGACGTTGGAATGAAGCGGTGGCACTGGGGCCCTAAAGGGTTCTCCTAAACAGAGGCTTTGGCACAGCTCCATGGTGCAAGTTTCCCATGTGTAAATGAGATGTTTTCTGATGGGTGAGTGAAGAAACAGCTATATGCTGCTTTTGAAATCCAGGCCTCTGAGGAGAGATGCCTGGAAACCAAAGCAATGGATCTGATTAGTGCCTAGGGGCCTGTTCTTTCCTTTTTACCTCTGGGGACATCTGTCTATGGGTCTGAGTGCAGGTAGGTGCTCAGTTGGGCTCATATTGCCCCTGTTTTTCCTTTGAAGCCACCACTATTGAGATGGATCAGGGACTTTGGAGGTTTATCCTATTAAAAGGGTTGTGGCCATTGGAATGGGCACACACAATTCCCTTGGAGAGGGCAAGTACAGTCCTCAGGTTTGGCTCCAGGGGCCTGAGCCTGTAGGTTTCGTAGGCCAGGGCTGTTTGGACAGTTGTCTGAAAACACAAACTCGGATTATGTTTCGGGTCATAGGTATGGCAGGACTGATCTACAGGCCATGAGGAGAACTCTTCGGGATTTGAAAGAAGGGCGCGTGTGAGGCTCCTGCTCAAGTTTTTGTCTCTGGATATCGTGTCACTCATGGTCGTGGAATTTCTGGGTGACTTCATGGGAAATGGACGAGTCTTACTCTCTGGTGGTTTGGCCCCGTCCAAAGAGTTTGGGGTCATTCTGTTGGCTGGAAGAAGTCTGTTTTTTTTTTTATTCTTGTTTTTTTCTTTTTTACCCTCAGGTGTCCCAACAAATGAGGGATTCCAGAGTAGAGCCCTGGGGAGGGGCGACTGGACCATCAGAAATTTGGTTAAAAATTGGGGCCTAGGGACATGTCAAGCCCATTATGACATCTAATGGTCGATCAACTGAGAGGACTTACTAGAGGAAAGGACTCATGCTGAGGGTCACAATGCGTGTGTATGCCCTCGTCGCACTCAAGAATGGTCGGGGCCTCAGGGTGAATGCTGGTTTCTCCTACACTGAACGTTGGACAACGTGCCAACCACAAGGGTTCTTGCCATGGGTAAGGAGGAGTTCTGATTTCTGCATCACACTCACCCCTGGGAAGTGATTGGAGATAAGGTCTCGGTTCTGAAGCCTGAAAACTGAGGTAGGGAAGAGATGATGACCTAAGGCCATGGCGGGTTTTATGTGCTCAGTGTGCGGTCAGGTTTCTGGGTGTTGGTCAGGAGGTCCGGGCTCAGGTTGTGTTCGACAGTGCATTAGTGCCCAGGTTAGACTATATAATTTGGGTAAAGTCGAGTGCTGTGTAGGTTTACCCTCATTTAAGGTGCCTGGGCAGCTCATGAGGCAATAATTTTTTTTCTAGAGGGCAGGCAGAGTGCTGCATTGTGGGTCCGGAATTGCCAAACTTGAGGGCTTTGGGGCAAGGAGTGTGAGGACGGAAGTCTGAGAAGACAAGCTAGACTTGGGTTTCAGGGCGAGGGCACGGCAGGTACCCCCTGCAGATCTGAACCAATATCTCATGCATCTGAAGTCAGGGCGAGGATCAGACGTTGGCTCAGGTTGGAGTTTCTGAGCATGACGGCCGCTTCATGAAGGGAGCGGAATCTCGAGGCCATTGAGGTTTTCCCACGTTGGGAGTTGTGGGATGCCCCCTTCATGGATTCCTTCTGCGGGACAATTGAGACCTGTTGACAGCTCCAGGACATCCCATATGGAATGACTCCAGAGCACCGTTCGCGGATGGATGCCTGGGAAGCCCGCCTCGCATTCCAATTGTCACCTAGCACCAAGACAGTTTAGATCTGATGGCTCTGCGGGAGCAACCGGGGTGGCTGAGTTGAAATGGACTTTCCTTAGAATGGGTCCTAATGTGTTTTTGTGTCCATGAGGGCCTTGGAATGGGGCGGTGGCACCGGGACCCTGAAGTACTCTCCTAAGCTTTGGACATGGCTCCCATGCACAGGTTTCCTTGTGGAGACGAGATGAGTTCTGATGGGTGCCTCAGGAATACCCCTATGCTCGTATTCGAATCAGGCTTTTGAGGACACATGCCTGTAACCAAAGCAATGGATCCTATTATGGCCTAGGGTCCTGTCTGGTTCAATCTTCTTCTCTGGGGACATCCATCTATGGTATGAGTGGAGGTCGATTATCAGCTGGTGTCAGATAGCCCTTGTTTGTTCCAGGCGACCTACACTATTGGGATGGCCTCAGGGACTTTGGATATTTCTCCTAATTTGTAAGATTTTGGACCATGGAATGGGCAGAATTCCCATGGATTGGTAGGCACAGACCTAATGTGTGGCTCCAGGGGCCCAGCCGGAAGGGTGTGTGGCCCAAGACTTTTAGGACAGAAGTCTGAAAACACAAACTCAGCTTAGGTTTGGGGACGTAGGTATGGCAGGCCCGATCGACAAACCATGAGAAGAACTCTTCAGGATATGAAGGAAGTGCGAGTCTGAGGCGCTTGCTCAGGCTTTTGTCTCTGAATTTTGTATCAGCGATGGCCGTGGAATGTCGGGGCGGCCTCATGGCCATGGACGAATCTTCCTCTCTGAGGATTTGGCCCGATTCCCAATTGCTTTTCGTCAATCTGTGGGATGGGAGGACTCATTTCAGTTTTGTTACCTCAGGTGTCCCACCAAAAGAGGAATTCCAAAGCAAAGCCGTGGGGAAGACTGAAGGGACAACCCGAACTATGGTTAAAAATTGGGGCCTAGGGGCATGGCAAGCCCAATATCCTCTCTCTTCATCCAGCCACTGAGTGGCCTTTCTTGAGGATTGGGCTCGGCCTGAGGGTCACAATGTGTGTTTGTGACCAATGTGGCCCGCAAGCATGGGCGGGGCCTCATGGGCCACACTGGTTTCAACTACACTGAACGTTGGACACCATGCCAACCACAAGGTTTCTTGCCATGGGGAAGGAGTTCTGATTTCTGCATCACCTTCAACTCTGGGCAGTGATTGGAGATAAGGTCTAGGTTCTGAAACCTGAAAACCGAGGGTGGGAAGAGATGACGACCTAAGGCCATGGCGGCTCGATGTGCTCAGTGTGCGGCCAGCTGTCTGGGAGGGGCCAGGGGGTCCAGGCTCAGGCTGTCTCAGAAAGGGCATTAGTGCCCTGGTCAGCCTATGTATTTTGGGTACAGCCAAGGTCGGTGCAGTTTGATCCTCATTTGGGGTTACTGGGTTGCCCCAGCGGACAATGTTTTTCTTCTGGATGGCCGGCAGAGTGCTGCATTGTAGTTCTGGATTGCCAAACTGGAGGGCTTGTGGGCCAGTAGTCTGACGACAAACGTTTGAGAACACAAGCTAGGCTTAGGTTTCTGGGTGAGGCCATGGCAGGCACAATCTACAGACCTGAATCTAGATCTCGTGCATCTGAAGTCAGGGCGAGGATCAGACGATCGCTCAGGTTGGAGTTTCTGTCCCTGATGGCCCCTTCATGAATGGGGGGGCATCACGAGGCCATGGGTGTTTTCCCACGATGGGAGTTGTGAGAAGCTCCAAACTGCAGAGTCTTCTGCAGGACAATTGAGACCTGCCGTTTGGATCCAGGCCAATGATTCTGAGGAGGGTTCTAAGGATGGATGGCTGGGTAGCCCACCTCGCATTCCAATTGTCTCCTAGCAACAAGACAGGTTAGATCTCCTGGATCTGTGGGGAGCAACCGAGGACGCTGAGTTGAAATGGACACCCCTGGGGATGGGTCCTAATGTGCTTTTGTGTCTATGGAGACCTTGGAATGAAGCGGAGGCACTGGGGCCCTAAAGGGTTCTCCTTAACAGAGGCTTTGACACAGCCCCAACGTGCAAGTTTCCCATGTGTAGATGAGATGTTTTCTGATGTGTGGGTCAAGAAACAGCTATATGCTGCTTTTGAAATCCAGGCCTCTGAGGAGAGATGCCTGGAAACCAAAGCAATGGATCTGATTAGTGCCTAGGGGCCTGTTCTTTCCTTTTTACCTCTGGGGACATCTGTCTATGGGTCTGAGTGCAGGTAGATGCTCAGTTGGGCTCAGATTGCCCCTGTTTTTCCTGGGAAGTCACCACTATTTAGATGGATCAGGGACTTTCAAGGTTTATCCTATTAGAAGGGTTGTGGCCATTGGAATGGGCACACACAATTCCCTTGGTGAGGGCAAGTACAGTCCTCAGGTTTGGCTCCAGGGGCCTGAGCCTGTAGGTTGTGTAGGCCTGGGCTGTTTGGACAGTTGTCTGAAAACACACACCCTCCAGGCTAGGGCCCCTGGAACCACACCTCAGGATTGTTCCTTCCCTCTCAAAGGGAATTCTTCATATTCCATTGGCCACAACCATATAAATCAGGAGAAATCTCCAATGTCGCTGGGACCATACCAATATTGTAGGCCGCTTGGAACAAACAGGGGTGATCTGACACTAGCTGAGCAACTAGCTCCACACCAACTCAGAGACAGATGTCCCCAGAGAAGAACATTGAACTGGACAGGCCCCTAGGACCTAATCAGATCCATTGCTTTGGTTTCCAGGCATCTCTTCTCAGAGGCCTGGTTTCCAATACCAGCCTATGGGGTTTCCAGAGGCCCCTTCAGAGCAAGTCTTGTCTGCACATTGGAAACTTGCTCGTGGAGCTATGTCAGAACCTCAGAGGCCTGGTTTTCAATACCACCATATGGGGGTTTCCTGAGTCATCAGTCAGAACAAATGTCTTCTCCACATGGGAAACGTGCTCCTTCAAGCTGTGTCATAACCTCCGGCTAGGAAAATCCTTCAGGGCCCCGGTGCCACCACCTCATTCCAAGGTCTCCATGGACACAATCCCACATTAAGACCCATCTGCAGGAGAGTCTATTTCAACTCAGTGCCCTTGGGTGCTCCCCTAGAGCCAGCAGATCCAACCTATCTTGTCACTAGGAGACAATTGGAATGTGAGGCGGGCTGGCTAGGCATCCATCTGTAGAAAACTACTCTGAAGTAATTCCATATGGGACGTCCTGGAGCCATCCAACAGGTCACAGCTGTCCTGCAGGAGGAATCCTTGCGCTTTGGAGCACCTCACAACTCCCATCATGGGAAAAGCTCTGTGGCCTCGTGGTGCACCGTCCCCTTCATGAAAGAGCCATCTTGGACAGAAACTCCAACCTGAGCCAACGTCTAATCCTCGCCCTGACTTCAGATGCACGAAATCTTGATTCAACTCTGCAGAGTGTGCCTGCCGAAACCCCGCCCCGAAGCAAAACCTAGCTATTGTTCTCAGACTTCGTCCTCACACTCCGAGCCCACCAGCCCTCCAGTTAGGGAATTCTGGAGAGACACAATGCAGCACTCTGACTGCCCTCCAGAAGAGAAACGTTGTCCTATGGGGCTAACCAGAAACACCAAATGAGGATCAACCTGCATGCCACTTGACTCTACCCCAATTATACAGTTTCGCTTCGGCGTAAATGCCCTGTCTTGCACAGCCTGAGGTCTGAATTCCCAACCGACACCCAGACAGCTGGCTGTACACTGAGCACATCAGACCCGCCATGGCTTTAGGTCATCATCTCTTCCCAACCTTGGTTTTCAGGTTTCAGAACCTAGACCTTATATATACTCACTACCCAGGGGTGAACGTGATGCAGAAATGAAACTCCTTCTTCCTCAAGGCAAGAAACCTTGTGGTTGGCATGTTTTCCAACGTTCAATGTAGGAGAATCCAGTGTAGCCCATGAGTCCCCGCCCATGCTTGAGAACCGCAATGGGCACAAACACATTGGGACCCTCAGTGTGAGCCCTGTCCTCAAGTAAAGCCTCTCAGGGGCTGGACCAAGAGCCCGCATTGCCATCCCTAGTCCCCCAATATTAATGAGAGGTTGAGAGGTCTAGTCACCCCTATTCAGGTCTCTGCTCTGGAACCCCTGAGGAAAAAAATATCGAAGGGTCTCCTCCATCCCCTGAATGAGCCCCAAAACTTGGGATCTGACCAAATCTTAAAAGAGAAAGAATCATCCATGGCCAAAGAGGCCATCCCGTCATTCCATGGCCACCGTTGACACAAAATCTAGAGACAAAAGCCTCGAGATATGCCTCACACTTGCCCTTTGTTCATAGCCTGAAAAATTCTCCTCACAGGCCTGTCATACCTACGTCCCCAAACCTAAGCTGAGTTTGGGTTTTCAGATTTCTGTCCCCACTGTCCTGGCCCACACATCCTCCAGGCTGGGGCCCCTGGAGCCATGCCTCAGGACTGTGCCTGCCTTCTCCAAGCAAATTCTGCCCATTCCATTGGCCACAACCCTAAAGATTAGGAGAACACTCCAACGTCCCTGAGGCCATCCCAATAGTGTTGGCCACCTAGGGCAAACAGGGTGATCTGTCCCAAGATGAGCAACTACCTCAACTCAGACCCATAGACAGATAACCCCAGAGAAGAAGATTGAACCGGACAGGCACCTAGGACCTAATCAGATCCATTGCTTTTGATTCCAGGCATCTCTCCTCAGAGGCCTGGTTTCCAATACCAGCATATGTGTTCTTCTGGAGGTACCAGTCTGAACAAATCTCATTTCCACATGGGAAACATGCATTTTGGAGCTGTGTCACAACCTCCAGTTAAGGGAAACCTTCAGGTCCCAGCAGCCAACACCCCATTCCAAGGTCTCCATGGACACAAACCCACATTATGACCCATCCGCAGGCGAGTCCATTTCAACACATCCCCTTTGGTTGCTCCCCAAAAGAAGCAGATCGAACCTGCCTTGTCACTAGGAGACAATAGGAATGTGAGGCGGGCACTCCAGGAATCCATCCTTAGAACCCTGCACTGCCGTGGTTCCGCATGGGACGTCCTGGAGCAACATGACCGGTCTCGACTGTCCTGTAGAAGGAATCCTTGCCGATTGGAGCAACATACAATGCCAATAGTGGGAAAGTCTCCATAGCCCCATGAGGCCCCCCACCATCATGAAGGGGCCATCCTGAATAGAAACTTCAACCTGAGCCTACGTCTGATCCTCGCCCTGACTTCAGATGCATGAGATTTAGATTTAGCTCTACAGAGTGTGCCTGCCATGATCTTGACCCAAAACCTAAGCCTAGCTTGTGTTCTCACACTTCCTTCCTCACAATTCTGGCCCACAAGCCCTCCAGTGTGAGAATTCCGTCGCCACAATGCAGCAATCTTCCTTCCCTCCAGAAGAAAAACGTTGCCCCTGGGGCTACCCAGAAACGCCAAATGAGGATCAACCTGCATGCCACTCAACTTTACTCCAATTATAAAGTCTAAGCTTGGCACTAATGCCCTGTCTGACACAGCCTGAGCCTGGACTTCCTGGATGACACCCAGAAAGTTTGTGTCACACCTAAGGACTGTGCCAGTGCTCTCCAAGGGAACTCTGCCCGTTTCATTTGCCACAACCTTACAGATTAGGAGAAACCTCCAATCCCCAAGACGAGCCCAATAGTGTTGGCCTCCCCCAACAAACATGGGTGATCTGACACAAGCTGAGCAGTGACCTCCATTCTGAATCTTAGACAGAGACACTCAGAGGAGAATATTGAAAAGGACAGGCCCCTAGACCGTAATCAGATCCATTGCTTTGGATTCCAGGCATTGTTCCCCAGATGCTTGGTTTCCAATACCAGGTTGTGGGGGTTTCAGAACAAATCTCGTCTCTACATGGGAAACTTGCTCTTTGGAGCTGCATCAAAACCTCAGGTTAGGAGAATTCTTCAGGGCAACAGAGCCACTGCCCCATTCCAAGGGATCCATGGACACAAATCCACATCGAATGATCCTCATGAGATTCCATTTCAATTCAGCCCCCTCGGTTGTTCCCCCAGTGACAGCAGATCAAATCCTCCTTTTCACTAGGACACAACTGGAATGCAAGTTGGACTGCCCAGGCATCCATCATTAGAACTGTGCTTTGGAGCATTTCTTATGGGACGTCCTTGATCCATCCAAAAGGTCGTGACTGTCCCGCTGACGGAATCCTTGTGGTTTGGAGCATCACACACTCACAAAGTTGGAAATCTTCCATGGTTTCCTGATGCCCCCCCCCACCTTCATGAAGGGGACATCATGTACAGAAACTCCAACCTAAGCCAACATCTGATCCTCGCCCTGACTTCAGATGCACGAGATCTCATTTCAGGTCTGTAGAGTGTGCCTGCCATGTCACCGCTGCGAATTCAAAGCTGAACTTGTGTTCTCAGACTTCTGTCCTAAAACACCTGGCCCACAAGCCCTGAAGGTGGCAATTTTGGAGCCAGAATGCAGCACTCTGCCTGCCCTCCAGAAGAAAATCTTTGCCCTATGGGGCCAACCAGAAACCCCAAATGAGGACCAACCTTCACATCACTCGTCTGTACCCCAATTATACAGTCTAGCCTGGGGACTAATGCCCTGCCTGACACAGCCTGAGCCCAGACCTCATGATGGACACAGACATCTGGCCGCACACTAAGTGCATCGGACCCACCATGGCCTTAGGTTGTCATCTCTTACCAACCTCGGTTTTCAGGCTTCAGGATCTAGACCTTATCTATACTCACTGCCATGCCGTGTACATGATGCAGAAATCAGAACTCCTCCTTCCCCATGACCAGAAACCCTGTGTTTGGCATGTTGTCCAACGTGCAGTGTAGGAGAAACCAGCATGGCCCATGAGGCCCCAGACATGCTTGAGGGCTGCGATGGGCACAAACACACATTAGGATCCTAAGCATGATCCCTGGCCTCAAGTAAAGCCTCTCCGGGGATGGACCAAGAGCCCATATATGGAGATTACCATGCCCCTACTCCCCAAGCCTTAACCAGTGCTTGAGAAGTCTAGTCACCCCTACTCAGATCTCTTCTCTAGAATCCCTCCTTGGTGGGACACATGAGGTTAAAAAAAAAATAGAGAAAGGACTCCTACCGTCCAAAGAATGACCGCAAACACTTGGAATTGGGCCAAATTCACAGAGAGAAATACTCGTCCATGGCTGATGAGGCCATCCTGACATTCCACGGCCACCATTGACACAAAATCCGGAGACAAAAGCCTGAAAAAGCGCCACACACTTGCCCTTTGTTCAAAGCCTGAAAAATTCTCACGGTCTGTAGATCGGGCCTGCCATACCTATGTCCCCAAACCTAAGCCAAGTTGTGTTTTCAGACTTCTGTATCCATTGTCCTGGCCCACACACCCTCAAGGCTTGGCCCCATGGAGCCACACCTCAGGACTGTGCCTGCCCTCTCCATGGGAATTCTGCTCATTCCTTTGGCACAACCTGACAGATTAGGAGAAACATCCGAAGTCCCCGAGGCCACCCCAATATTGTAGGATGTCCGGGACAAACAGGGACCATCTGCCACAAGCTGAGCCACTACCTCCAATCAGACCTGTAGATAGATATCCATAGAAAAGAAGATTGAACAGGACAGGCACCTAGGCCCTAAACGGATCCATTGCTTTTGTTTTCACGTATCTCTCCTCAGAGGCCTGGATTCCAATACCAGCACATGGCTGTTTCTGGAGCTACCAATCAGAACAAATCGCATGCCACATGGGAATCATGCTATATGGAACTGTGTCAAAACCTCCAGTTAGGAGAAAATTTCACGTCACTGGAGCCACCGCCCCATTCCAATGTCTCAATGGACACAATCCCACATTATGACCCATCCTCAGGAGAGTCCATTTCAACTCAAACCTGGCGGTTGCTCACCCAGTGCCAGCAAATCAAACCTGCTTTGTCACTAGGAGACAATTGGAATGCGAGTTCGTTGCCCAGGTATCCGTTGTTAGAACTCTGCTCTGGAGAAATTCCTAATGGGGTGTCCTTGATCCATTCAACAGGTCTCAACTGTCCTGCAGAAGGAATCCTTGTGGTTTGCAGCATCACACACTCGCACCGTGGGAAAACCTCCATGGCCTCGTGATGCCTCCACCTTCAGGTAGAGGACATCATGGACAGAAACTCCCGTCTGATCCTCGCCCTGACTTCAGATGCATGAGATCTCAATTCAGCTCTGCAGAGTGTGCCTGCCTTGCCCTCGCCCCAAAACCTAAGCCAGCTCACGTTCTCAGACTTCCGTCCTCACACTCCTGGCCCACAAGCCTTCCACTTTGGGAATTCTGGAGACAAAATGCAGCACTCTGCCTCCCCTCCAGAAGAGAGACTTTGCCCTAGGGGTCTACCCAGAAACATCAAATGAGGATCAACCTGCAATTCTCTAGACTGTACCCCAATTATACAGTCTAGCCTGGGCACTAATGCCCTGTCTGACACAGCCTGATCCCAGACCTCGTGACCGACACCCAGACACCTGGCCTCACACTGAACACATCGAACATGCCATGGCCTTAGGTCATCATCTCTTCCCAACCTTGGTCTTCAGGCTTCAGAACCTAGACATTATCTCCACTCACAACTAAGTGATGTACGTGATGCAGAAATCAGAACTTCACCTTCCCCATGACCAGAAACCTTGTGGTTGGCATGTTGTCCAACGTTCAGTATATGAGAACCCAGCATGGCCCATGAGGCCTTAGACATGCTTGAGGGCTGCGATGGGCACAAACACACATTAGGACCCTAAGCATGAACCCTGGCCTCAAGTAAAGCCTCTCCGGGGCTGGGCCAAGAGCCTGCATATGGGACTTGCCATGCCCCTACTCCCCCAATCCTAGCCAGAGCTTGAGAAGTCTAGTCAACCTTATTCAGAGCTCTTTTCTGGAATCCCTCTTTGGTGGGACACATAAGGTTAAAAAAAAAAAAAAAAAAAAAAAAAAAAAAAAAAACAAGATAAAGAAAACAAAAAAAGTAAGGACTCCTACCATCCAAAGAATGACCCCAAACACTTGGAATCTGGCCAAATCCACAGAGAGAAATACTCGTCCATGGTCGATGAGGCCAGCCTGACATTCCACGGCCACCATTGACACAAAATCCGGAGACAAAAACCTGAAAAAGCGCCACACACTTGCCCTTTGTTCAGAGCCCCCAAAATTCTCAAGGTCTGTAGATCGGGCCTGCCATACCTATGTCCCCAAACCTAAGCCTAGTTTGTGTTTTCAGACTTCTGTCTCCATTGTCCTCACCCACACATTCTAAAGGCTGGGCCCCATGGAGCCACACCTCAGGACTGTGCCTGCCCTCTCCAAGGGAATTCTGATCATTCATTTGGCACAACCTGACAGATTAGGAGAATCATCCAAAATCTCTGAGGCCATCCCAATAGTGTAGGATGTCCTGGACATACAGGGACCCTCTGGCCCAAGCTGAGCCACTACCTCCAATCAGAACCTTAGACAGATATCCATAGAAAAGAATATTGAACAAGACAGGCACCTAGGCCCTAATTGGATCCATTGCTTTTGTTTTCAGGCATCTCTCCTCAGAGGCCTGGATTCCAATACCAGCATAAGGGGGTTTCCAGAGCTACCTATCAGAAAAAATCTCGTCTCCACATGGGAATCTTGCTCTATGGAGCTGTGTCATAACCTCCAGTTAGGAGAAAACTTCAGGTCACTGGAGCCACTGCCCCATTTGAATATCTCCATGGACACAATCCCAAATTATGACCCATCCTCAGGAGAGTCCATTTCAACTAAACCCCCTCGGTTGCTACTCCAGAGCCAGCAGATTGAACCTGCCTTGTCGCTAGGAGACAATTGAAATGCAAGTTGGGCTCTTCAGGCATCCATCCTTAGAACCCTGCTCTTGCGTCATTCCTTATGGGACATCCTTGAGCCATCCAACAGGTCTCGACTGTCCCACAGGAGTCCTTGTGCATGGACCACCTAACAACTCATATCATGGAAAGCTTCCAAGGTCACATGATGCCCCCAATCTTCATGAAGGCAGATCATGGAAAGAAACTCCAACCTGAGCCAACAGCTGATCTTCGCCTTGACTTCAGATGCACGAGATCTTGATTCAGCTCTTCAGAGTGTACCTGCTGTGCCCTCACCCCAAAACCTAAGCGTAGCTAGTGTTCTCCGACTTCCGTCCTCACTCTCCTGGACCACACGCCCTCTATTTTGGGATTTCTGATGACACAGTGCTGCACTCTGCCTGCCCTCTAGAAGAAAAATATTGCCCTATGGGTCTACCCAGAAACCTCAAAATGAGGATAAACCTGCACGTCACTCAACTGTACACCAATTATATAGTCTAGCCTGTGCACTAATGCCCTGTCTGACAGAACCTGAGGCCTGAATTCCCAACCGACACCCAGACAGCTTGCAGTACACTGAGAACATCAGAACCGCCATGGCCTTAGGTCGCCATCTCTTTCCAACTTCGGTTTTCAGGCTACAGAATCCTAGACCTTATCTCTACTCACTTCCCATGGGTGAACGTGATGCAGAAATCAGAACTCCTCCTTCCCTCTCGCCAGAATCTTGTGGTTGGCATCTTGTCCAACGTTCAGTGTAGGACCCCTGTAGGGCCTACAGGGGTAGTAGTAGGGCCCCTGAGGGTAGTGTAGGGTCCCTGAGGCCCTGCTTATGCTTAAGAGCTGCGGTGGGCTTAAACACACATTGGGACCCTCAGTGTGAGCCCTGTCCTCAAGTAAAGCCTCTCAGTGGCTGGACCATGAGCCCACATATGGGGCCTGCCATGCCCCAAGTCACCCAATCTTAACCAGAGGTAGAGACATCTAGTCACTCCTACTCAGGGCTCTGCTCTGGAATCCCTCTTTGGTGGGACATTTGAGGTAAATAAACACAGAAAGGACTCCTCCCACTCACAGAATGACCCCAATCACTTGGGATTGGGCCATCCCAAGTGATTGGGGTCCAGAGAGAAAGACTCGTCCATGGCCCATGAGGCCAGCCCGACATTCCACGGCCACTATTGACACAAAATCCAGAGACATAAGCTTCAGCAAGTGTTCACACTCACCCTTAGGTCATAGCCCAAAAAATTCTCCTCATAGTCTGTAGATTGGGCCTGCCATACCTACGTCCCCAAACCTAAGCCGAGTTTGTGTTTTCAGACTTCTATCCTGACATCCCTGTCCCACACACCCTCCAGACTGAGGCCCCTGGAGCCACACCTCAGGACTGTGCCTGCCCTCTCCAAGGAAATTCTTCCCATTCCATTGGCCACAACCCTACAGATAAGGAGAAACCTCCAAAGTCCCAGAGGCCATTCCAATAGTGTAGGCCACCCCGGGCAAAGAGGGGCGATCTCTCACAAGCTGAGCAACGACGTCAACTCACCCGTAGGCAGATAACCCAAGAGAAGAAGATTAAACTGGACTGGCCCCTAGAATGTAATTGGTTCCATTGCTTTTTTTTCTAAGCATCTCTCCTCAGAGGCCTGTTTTCCAATACCAGCATATGGGGGATTCCAGAGATACCAATCAGAACAAATCTTGTCTTCACATGGGAAACTTATCCTTTGGAGCACTGTAAAAGCCTCCAGTTAGGAGAAACCTTCAGGTAGCCGGAGCAACCGCCCTATTCCAAGGTCTCCATGGACACATACCCGCATTATGACCATTCGGCAGGAGAGTACATTTCAACTCAGCCCCGTCGATTACTCCCCCAGAGGCAGAATATCAAACCTGCCTTGTCGCTAGGAGACAACTGGAATGCAAAGCAGACTCTCTAGGCATCCATCCATGGAATCCTGCTCTGGCGCCGTTCCATATGGGATTTCCTGGAGCCTTCCAACAGGTCTTGACTGTCCCACAGAAGAAATCCTTGCAGATTGGAGCATCTCACAACTCCTATCGTGGGAAAACCTACATGGCCTCATGAGAGGCTCCCCTTTATAAAGGGGCCATCAAGGACAGAAACTCCAACCTGAGCCAACTTCTGATGCATTGCTTTGGTTTCTAGGTATCTCTCCTCAGAGGCCTGGTTTCCAATATCAGAATATGGGGGCTTCCTAAGGAAACAATCAGAACAGATCTCATCTCCACATGGGAAACTTGCTCTTTGGAGCTGTGTCAATACCCTCAGGTTAGGAGGATCCTTCAGGGAGCTGGCAGCATGGCCCAATCCCAAGGTCTCCAAGGACACAAACTTACATTATGAACCATTCTCAGGAGAGTCCATTTCAAATCAGCCCACTCGGCTGCTCACCCAGAGCCAGCAGATCAAACCTTCCTTGTCACTAGGAGACAGTTAGAATGGGAGGCGGGCTGCCCAGGCATCCATCCTTAGAACCCTACTCTGGAGAACTACTTTATGGGATGTCTTGAATCCAACCAACCTGTCTTAACTGTCTCGCAGAATGAATGCTTGTTGTTTGAAGCATCACACAATAACACTGTGAGAAAACCGCCATTTCCTCATGATGCCCCACACCTTCATAAATGGGCCATCATGGACAGAAACTCCATCCTAAGCCAAAGTCTGATCCTCGCCCTGAATTCAGAAGCATGAGATCTCGATTCAGCACTTGAGAGTGTGCCTGCTGGGCCCTCGCCTTGAAACCTAAGCCTATCTTGTGTTCTCAGACTTCCGTCCTCAGAATCCTGGCCACACCCCTCCAGTTTGGAAATTCTGGAGACACAATGCAGCACTCTGCCTGGCCTCCAGAAGAAAAATGTTGCCCTATAGTGCTAACCAGAAACGCCAAATGAGTAACAACCTGCATGCCACTCGACCATACCCCAATTATACAGTCTAGCCTGTGCACTAAAGCCCTGTCTGACACAGCCTGGGGGCAGACCTCCAGTCCAACACCAGGACAGCTGGCCATACACTGAGCATATCATACCCACAATGGCTTTAGGCCATCATCTCTACCCAACCTCAATTTTCACCTTCAGAACCTAGACCTTATCTACACTCACTGCTCAGGAGTTAACGTGATGCAAGAATCAGAACTTCTCCTTCGCCATGGCAAGAAACCTTGTGGTTGGCATGTTGTCCAACGTTCATTGTAGGAGAAAGCAGCATGGACGATAAGGTCCCACCTATCCCTGAGGGCCACAATTTGCACAAACACATATTGTGACCCTCAGCGTGAGCCCTATCCTCATGTGAAGCCTCTTAGTGACTGGAACAACAGCCCACATATGGGGCTTGCCAAGCCCCTAGTCCCCCAATCTCAACCAGAGTTCGAGATGTCTAGTCACCCAACTCAGGGCTCTGCTCTGGAATCCCTCTTTGGTGGGACACCTGAGGTAAAAAAAAAAAAATACAGAAAGGACTTTTCCCATCCACAGAATGATCCCAACCCCTTGGGATCAGGCCAAATCACCAGAGAAAGAATTGTCCATGGCCTTTGAGGACACCCCGACATTCCACGGCCACCGTTGACACAAAATCCAGAGACAAAAGCCTGAGCAAGCGCCACATACTCGCCCTTTGTTCATAGCCCGGAAAATTCTCACGGTCTGTAGATCGAGCCTTTATACATACATCCCCAAACCTAAGCTGAGTTTGTGTTTTCAGACTTCTGTCCCCACAGTCCTGGCCCACACACCATCCAAGTTGGGGCCCCTGGAGCCACACCTCAGGACTGTGGCTTCCCTCTCCAGGGGAATTCTGCCATTTCCATTGGCCACAACCTTATAGATTAGGAGAAACCTCCAAACTCCCCGAGGCCATCCAAATAGTGTTGGCTGCCCAGGACAAACAGGGATGATCTTTCACAAGTTAGGAAACTACCTCCACTCAGACCCAGAGACAGATATCCCCATAGAATAAGATTGAACTGGACAGGCACTTAGGCCCTAATCAGATCCATTGCTTTTGTTTCCAGGCATCTCTCCTCAGAGGCCTGGTTTCCAATACCAGCATAGGGGGATTACTGAGGCACTCATCAGAAAAATCTCGTCTCCACATAGGAAATGTACTCTTTGGAGCTCTATAAAAACCTCTGTTTAGGAGAATCTTTCAGGGCCCCGGATAAAGCGCCCCATTCCAAGGTCTCCATGGACTTAAACCCACATTATGATCTATCCTCGGGAGCGTCCATGTCAACTCAACACCCTTGGTTTCTCCCCCAGGGCCTGCAGATCAAACCTGCCTTGTCGCTAGGAGACAACTAGAATGGGAGGCGGGCTGCCTAGGCTCAATCCTTAGAACCCTACTCTGGAGTCATTCCATATGGGACATCCTAGAGCCATCCAACAGATCTCAAGTGTCCCACAGAAGGAATCTTTGCAGTCGGGAGCATCTCAGAACTCCCATTGTGGGAAAATCTACATGGACTCTTGAGACGCTCCACTTATAAAGTGGCCATCATGGACAGAAACTCCAACCTGAGCAAACGTCTGATATTCGCCCTGACTTCAGGTGCATAAGATCATGATTCAGCTCTGCAGAGTGTGCCTTCTGTGCCCTCACCCCAAAAACTAAGCCTAGCTTGTATTCTCAGACTACAGTCCTCACACCGCTGGCCCAAAAGCCCTACAGTTTGGCAATACTGGGGCCACAATGCAGCACTCTGCCTGCCCTCCCAGAGAAAAAACGTTGCCTTATGGAACTACCTAGAGACCCGAATGAAGATCAATTGAACGCCACTCGACTGCACCCCAAATATTCAGTCTACCCTGTCTAATGCCTTGTCTGACACAGCATGAGCCCACACCTCCAGACCTACGCTCAACAGCTGGCCGCACACTGAGCTCATTGGACCCAACAGGTCCTTAGGTCTTCATCTCTACACAACCTCGGTTTTCGGGTTTCAGAACCTAGACCTAAACTCCAATCACTGTCCAGGGGTTAACGTGATGCAGAAGTCAAAACTCTTCCTTCGCCATGGCCAGAAACTTTGTGGTTGGCATATTCTCCAACGTTCAGTGTCGAAGAATCCAGCGTGGCCCATGAGGCCCTTCCCATGCTTGAGGGCCTTGTTGGCACAAATAGGCATTGTGACCCTCAGCATGAGCCCTGTCCTCAAGGAAGGCCTCTCAGTGTCTGAATCAAGAGCCCACATATTGGACTTGCCATGCCCCTAGGCCCCCAAACTAAAACAGAGGTGAGGTTGTCCAGTTATCCCTCCCGAGGACTCTGCTCTGGAATCCCTCCTTTATTGGGACACATGAGGTACAAAAAATAAAATAAAATAAAATAAAAAACAGAAAGGACTCCTCCCATCCAACAGAACATACACAAACTCTTGGGATGGGTCAAATCCTCAGAGAAGGAAAGCCGTCCACAACCCATGAGGCCACGCCAGCATTCCACCCACATTGTTGACACAAATCCAGAGACAAAATCTGAGCAAGCACCTCAAACTCACACTTTTTCATATCCTGAAGTGTTATCACGGTCTGTAGATTGGGCGTGCCATAACTATGTCCCCAATCCTAAGCGGAGTTTGTGTTTTCAGATTTTTGCTCCACAGGCCTGGCCCACACACCCTCAAGGTTGGGCCCCTAGAGCCAAACTCAGAACTTTGCCTGCCCTCTCCAGGGGATTTCTGCCCATTCCATTGGCCACAACCCTATAGATTAGGAGAAACTCAAAAGTCCCGAGGCCATTCCAATATTATAGGTCGCCCAGGACAAACAGGGGCGATCTGACACAATCTGAGCAACTACCTCACCTCAGATACTTAGACACGTATCCCCAGCAAAGAGATTGAACCGGACAGGCACCTAGGCTCTAATCATATCCATTGCTTTTGTTTCCAGTCATCTCTCCTCAGAGGCCTGTTTTCCAATACCAGCATATGGGAGATTCCTTAGGCACTCATCAAAACAATTCTCTTCTCTACATAGGAAACATACTCTTTAGAGCTCCATCAAAACCTCCGGTTATGAACATCCCTCAAGGACCCGGATCAGACCCCATTCCAAGGTCTCCATGGACACAAATGCACATTATGACCCATCCTCAACTCACCCATTTCAACACACCCGATTCGGTTGCTCCACTAGATCAGGCAGATCGAACTTGCCTTGGCTCTATGAGACACCTGGAATGGGAGGCAGGCTGCCCAGGCATCCATCCTTAGAACCCTGCTCTGGATAACTTCCTTATGGGATGTCCTGGAGCCATCCACCGGTCTCACCTGTCCCACAGAAGGAATCATTGCGGTTTGGAGCATCTCACAATTCAAATCGTGGGAAAACCTCCATGTCCTCGTGACACCCTCTTCTTCATGAAGGGGCCGTCATGGACAGAAACTCCGACCTAAGCCAACGTCTGATCCTAGCTCTGTCTTCAGGTATACGGGATCTCGAATCATCTCTGCAGAGGGTGCCTGCCGTCCCTTCACCCCGAAATCTAAGTCTGGCTTGTGTTCTCAGAATTTTTTCCTCACACTCCTGGCCCACAAGCCTTCCAGTTTGGGAATTCTGGAGCCAGTATGTGACACTGTGTCTTCCCTCCAGAAGAAAAACGTTGCCCTTTGGGGCTACCCAGTAACCACAAATGAGTACCATCCTGCACGAAACTCGACTGCACCCCAATGATACAGTCTAGCCTGGGCACTAATTCCCTGTCTGCCACAGCCTGAGCCTGCACCTCCCAACCCACACTCAACAGCTGGCCGAACACTGAGCACATCAGACACACCATGGCCTTAGGTCTTCATCTCTTCCCAACCTCAGTTTTCAGGCTTCAGAACCTAGACCTTAAATCCAATCACAGTCCAGAAGTGAAAGTGTTGCAGAAATTAGAACTCCTTCTTCCCCATGGCCAGAAAACTTGTGGTTGCCATATTGTGCAATGTTCAGTGTAGGAGAAACCAGCATGGTACATTAGGCCACGCCCTTCCTTGAGGGGCTCCTTGGGCTCAAAAACACATTGTGAAACTCAGTGTGAGACCTATCCTCAAGGAAGGCCTCTCAGTGTCTGGACCAAGAGCCCACATATGGGGCTTGCCATGTTCTTAGGTCCCAATGTTAACCAGAGGTCTGGTTGTCCAGTTGCCCCCACCCACGACTCTGCTCTGGAATCCCTCTATTGGTGGTCCACCTGAGGTAAAAAAAAAAAAAAAAATCTAGAAAGGCCTCCTCCCTTACGACAGAATGACCCCAAACCCTTGGGATCGGGTAAATCCCCAGAAAGGGAGCCTCATCGATGGCCCATGAGGACACCCCGACATTTCATGGCAATCGGTGACACATTTCCAGAAAAAAAAAAAAAAAAAAAGGATGAGCAAGCACCTCACATTCGCCCTTTGTTCATATCCCGAAGAGTTCTCCTCAGGGTCTATAGATCGGGCCGGCCATACATACAACCTCCAACCTAAGTGGAATTTGTGTTTTCAGACTTTTGTCCAAATAGCCCTGGACCACACACGCTCCACACTTGGGTCCCTGGAGCCACACCTCAGGACTGTGCTTCCCTTTCAAGGGAATTCTTCCCATTCCATTGGCCACAACCTTGCAAATTAGGAAAAACCTCCAAAGTCACCGAGGCCATCCCAATAGTTTAGGCCGCCCAGGACAAACAGGGGTGATCTCAAACCACCTGAGCAACTACCTGCACTCAGACAAGAGATGTCCCCAGAGAAAAATATTGAACTGGACAGGCCCCTAGGCCCTAATCAGATCCATTGCTTTGGTTTCCAGTCATCTCTCTTCAGAGGCCTCGTTTCCAATACCAGCATATGGTGGTTTCCTGAGGCACCAATAAGAACAAATCTCGTCTCCCCATGGAAAACTTGCTCATTGGAGCTTTGTCATAACAGCTGGTTAGGAGAATCCTTCAGGGCCCTGGTGCCACTGCCCCATACCAAGGTCTCCATGGACTCAAACCAACATTAAGACCATCTTCAGGAAGATCCATTTCAACTCAGCCCCCTCTGTTGCTACCCCAAGCCAGCAGATCAAACGTTTCTTGTTGCTAGGAGACAATTGGAATGTGAGGCTGGCTGCCCAGGCATCCATACTTAGAACGCTGTTCTGGAAAAATACCTTATAAGACGTCCTGGAGCCATCCAACAAATCTTAATTGTCCCACAGAAGGAATCCTTGCGGTTTGGAGCATCTCACAACTCCAATAGTGGCAAAACCCCCATGGCCTCATAATCCCCCCTCTTCTTGAAGGGGCCAACATAGACAGAAACTCAACCCTGAGGTAAGTCTGAACCTCGACCTGACTTCACACGCATGAGATCTCAATTCAGCTCTGCAGAGTGTGCCTGCCATGTCCTTGCCCCGAAACCTAAGCCTAGCTTGTGTTCTCAGCTTCCGTCCTCACTCTCCTGGCCCACAAGCCCTCCAGTTTGGGAATTTCGAAGCCAATATGCAGCACTCTGCCTGCCCTCCAGAAGAAAAACTTTGCCCTATGCTGCTAATAAGAAACCCCAAATGATTTTCTAATGCATGCCACTCGATTGTAAAGCAATTATACAGCCCATCCTGTATACTAATGCCCTGTCTGGCACAGCCTGAGACAAGACATCCCAAAAGACACCCAGAGAGCTGACCCCAACCTGGACACATTGGACTCGCTACAGCTGTAGGTCGTCATCTCTTCCCAACCTCGGTTTTCAGGCTTTAGAACCTAGACCTTATCTCCAATCACTGCCCAGGGGTGAACGTGATGCAGAAATTAGAATTCCTCCTTCCCCATGGCCAGAAACCTTGTGGTTGGCATGTTGTCCAACGTTCAATTGGGAAAATCTGCATTGTCCGAAAGGCCAGGCCAGTGCTTGAGGGCCGCCTAGGGCACAGATATGCATTGTGACCTGCAGCTTGAGTCCCGTATTAAAGTAACGCCTCTCAGTGGCTGGACAAAGATCCTGCATATGGGGCTTGTCATATCCATAGGCCCCCCAGGCTTAACCAGAGGGCGAGTATTCCAGTTGTCAGTACCCACTGCTATGCTCTAGAATCCCTCTACTGGGGGGACACATAAAGCAGAAAACAGGACACTTCCCTTCCCACAGAATGACCCCAAACTCTTGGGGGCTGGACAAACTACCAGAGAGTGAGACTTCTACGACCCATGAGGCAACTCCTACATTAAACGGCCATTGTGGACAAAACATCCAGAGACAAAAGCCTGAGCGACTACCTCCCTCTCACCATTCTTTCATATCCAGAGGAGCTCCCCTCATGGACTGTAGATCAGGCCTGCCGTAACCTCGGCCCCAAACCTGAGCTGAGTTAGGGTTTTTGTATGTCTGTCTGCACAGCCATGGCCCACACAGCCTCCAGGCTGGGGTCTCTGGAGCCACACCACAGAACTGTGCCTGCTCTCTCCTAAGAAACTGCCCATTCCATTGGCCACAACTCTACAAAATAGTAGAAACCTCAAGGTCCCCAAGGACATCCCACTACCGCAAGCCGCACTGGACAAATAGGGGCATTATGACACAAGCTGAGCAACTACTACCTCCATGCAGACACACAGACAGATATCCGCAGAGACAGAAGATTGAACCAGACAGGCCCCTAGGCCCTATTATGAACTCTTGCTTTGGTGTCCAGGTATCACTCCTCAGAGGCCTGGGTTCGAAGACCAGCAAACGGGGCTTTCCTGAGGCACCAGACAGAAGACCTCTCATCTCCACATGGGAAGCTTCCTTGTTGGAGTTGTGTCAAGCCCTTCGGGTTGGAGAATCCTGCAGAGTCCCTTAGCTACTGCCACATTCCAAGGTCTCCATGGCCACCAACCCACATTATGACTCATCCTCAGGAGAGTCCATTTAAACTCAGCGTTCTGGGTAGCTCACCCAAGAGCCCGCAGATTGAGAGTGCCTTGTCTCCACCAGGCAATGGGAAGGTGAGTTGGCGTTTCTCGGCATCCATGCTAAGGCCCCTGCTCTCGAGTCTTTCTGTATGGGGCATCCTGGAACCATCCAATAGTACTCGATTGTCCTGAAGAAGGAAACTTTGAAGTTTGGAGCAGCTCACAACTCCCAGCGTAGGGAAACCTCCCTGGCCTCATGACGCCCCCACTCCCTTCAGGAAGGGGCCGTCATGGACACAAACTCCAGCTTGAGGCAACATCTGATACTCGCCCTGACCTCACCTGCAGGAGATCTCGATTCAGCCTCTGCAGAGTGGGCCTGCCATGCTCTTGGCCCCAAAACTCGTGCTAGCTTGTGTTTTCAGACTTCCTTCCTCACAATCCTGGCCACACCCCTCCAGTTTGGCAATTCTGGAGACACAATGCAGCACTCTGCCTGCCCTCCAGAAGAAATATGTTGCCCTATAGGGCTAACCAGAAACGCCAAATGAGTAACAACCTGCATGCCACTCGACCATACCCCAATTATACAGTCTAGCCTGTGCACTAAAGCCCTGTCTGACACAGCCTGAGGGCAGACCTCCAGTCCAACACCCAGACAGCTGGCCGTACACAGAGCATATCACACCCACAATGGCTTTAGGCCATCATCTCTACCCAACCTCAGTTTTCACCTTCAGAACCTAGACCTTATCTCCACTCACTGCTCAGGAGTGAACGTGATGCAAGAATCAGAACTTCTCCTTCGCCTTGGCAAGAAACCTAGTGGTTGGCATGTTGTCCAATGTTCATTGTAGGAGAAAGCAGCATGGACTAGGAGGCCCCACCTAACCCTGAGGGCCACAATGTGCACAAACACACATTGTGATCCTCAGCGTGAGCCCTATCCTCATGTAAAGCCTCTTAGTGACTGGAACAACAGCCCACATATGGGGCTTGCCAAGCTCCTAGACCCCCAATCTCAACCAGAGTTCGAGATGTTTAGTCACCCCTACTCAGGGCTCTACTCTGGAATCCCTCTTTGGTGGGACAACTGAGGTAAAAAAAAAAATACATAAAGGACTCTTCCCATCCACAGAATGATCCCAACCACTTGGGATGAGGCCAAATCATCAGAGAAAGAATTGTCCATGGCCCTTGAGGACACCCCGACATTCCGCGGCCACCGTTGACACAAAATCCAGAGACAAAAGCCTGATCAAGCGCCACATACTCGCCCTTTGTTCATAGCCCGGAAAATTCTCACGGTCTGTAGATCGAGCCTTCATACATACATCCCCAAACCTAAGCTGAGTTTGTGTTTTCAGACTTCTGTCCCCACAGTCCTGGCCCACACACCATCCAAGTTGGGGCCCCTGGAGCCACACCTCAGGACTGTGGCTTCCCTCTCCAGGGGAATTCTGCCATTTCCATTGGCCACAACCCTATAGATTAGGAGTATCCTCCAATCTCCCTGAGGCCATCCGAATAGTGTTGGCTGCCCAGGACACACAGGGATGATCTTTCACAAGTTAGGAAACTACCTCCACTCAGACCCAGAGACAGATATCCCCATAGAATAAGATTGAACTGGACACGCACTTGGGCCCTAATCAGATCCATTGCTTTTGATTCCAGTCATCTCTCCTCAGAGGCCTGGTTTCCAATACCAGCATATGGGAGATTCCTTAGGCACTCATCAAAACAATTCTCTTCTCTACATAGGAAACATAATCTTTAGAGCTCCATCAAAACCTCCGTTATGAACATCCCTCAAGGCCCCACATCAAGCACCCCATTCCAATGTCTACATGGACACATATGCACATTATGACCCATCCTCAACTCACCCGTTCAACACACCCGCCTCGGTTGCTACCCTGGATCCAGCAGATCGAACTTGCCCTGGCTCTATGAGACACCCGGAATGGGAGGCAGGCTGCCCAGGCATCCATCCTTAGAACCCTGCTCTGGATAACTTCCTTATGGGATATCCGGGATCCATCCAACAGGTCTCACCTGTCCCACAGAAGGAATCATTGCGGTTTGGACCATCTCACTATTCCCATCGTGGGAAAACCTCCATGTCCTCGTGACACCCTCCCATTCATGAAGGGGCCGTCATGGACAGAAACTCCGACCTAAGCCAGCGTCTGATCCTAGCTCTGTTTTCAGGTATACAGGATCTCGAATCATCTCTGCAGAGGGTGCCTGCCGTTCCCTCACCCCGAAATCTAAATCGGGCTTGTGTTCTCAGAATTTTTTCCTCACACTCCTGGGCCACAAGCCTTCCAGTTTGGGAATTCTGGAGCCACTATGTGGCACTGTGTCTTCCCTCCAAAGAAAAACGTTGCCCTCTGGGGCTACCCAGTAACCACAAATGAGTACCATCCTGCACGAAACTCGACTGCACCCCAATAATACAGTCTAGCCTGGGCATTAATTTCCTGTTTGCCACAGCCTGAGCCTGCACCTCCCAACCCACACTCAACAGCTGGCCGAACACTGAGCACATCAGACACACCATGGCCTTAGGTCTTCATCTCTTCCCAACCTCAGTTTTCAGGCTTCAGAACCTAGACCTTAAATCCAATCACAGTCCAGGAGTGAAAGTGTTGCAGAAATTAGAACTCCATCTTCCCCATGGCCAGAAAACTTGTGGTTAACATATTGTGCAACGTTCAGTGTAGGAGAAACCAGCATGGTACATTAGGCCACGCCCTGCCTTGAGGGGCTCCTTTGGCACAAAAACACATTGTGAAACTCAGTGTGATACCTATCCTCAAGGAAGGACTCTCAGTGTCTGGACCAAGAGCCCACATATGGGGCTTGCCATGTTCTTAGGTCCCAATGTTAACCAGAGGTCTGGTTGTCCAGTTGCCCCAACCCACGACTCTGCTCTGGAATCCCTCTTTTGGTGGTCCACCTGAGGTAAAAAAAAAAACAAAAACAAAAACAAAAAAAATAAACAAAAAAAAACAGAAAGGCCTCCTCTCTTCCGACAGAATGAACCCAAACTCTTGGGATCGGGTCAAATCCCCAGAAAGGGAGCCTCATCGATGGCACATGAGGACACCACGACATTCCATGGCATTCGGTGACACATTTCCAGAAAAAAAAAAAAAAGCCTGAGAGCACCTCACATTCGCCCTTTTTTCATATCCCGAAGAGTTCTCCTCACGGTCTATAAATCGAGCCGGCCATACCTACATCCTCCAAACTAAGTGGAGTTTGTGTTTTCAGACTTTTGACCAAATAGCCCTGGACCACACACGCTCCACACTTGGGTCCCTGGAGCCACACCTCAGGACTGTGCTTCCCTTTCAAGGGAATTCTTCCCATTCCATTGGCCACAACCTTGCAAATGAGGAAAAACCTCCAAAGTCACCGAGGCCATCCCAATAGTGTAGGCCGCCCAGGACAAACAGGTGTGATCTCAAACCAGCTGAGCAACTACATCCACTCAGACAACAGATGTCCCCAGAGAAGAATATTGAACCAGACAGGCCCCTAGGCCCTAATCAAATCCATTTCTTTGGTTTCCAGGCATCTCTTCTCAGAGGCCTCGTTTCCAATACCAGCATATGGTGGTTTCCTGAGGCACCAATGAGAACAAATCTCGTCTCCCCATGGAAAACTTGCTCATTGGAGCTTTGTCATAACCTCTGGTTAGGAGAATCCTTCAGGGCCCTGGTGCCACTGCCCCAGACCAAGGTCTCCATGGACTCAAACCAACATTAAGTCCATCCTCAGGAAAGTCCATTTCAACTCAGCCCCCTCTGTTGCTACCCCAGGACAGCAGACCAAACGTTTCTCACTGCTAGGAGACAATTGGAATGTGAGGCAGCTGCCCAGGCATCCATACGTAGAACCCTGTTCTGAAAAAATACCTTATAAGACGTCCTGGAGCCATCCAACAAACCTTAATTGTCCCAAAGAAGGAATCCTTGCGGTTTGGAGCATCTCAAAACTACAATAGTTGCAAAACGCCCATGGCCTCATAATCCCCCCTCTTCTTGAAGGGGCCAACATGGACTGTGATTGAATTTAAGGTCTAGGTTCTGAAGCCTGAAAATTGAGGTTGGGAAGAGATGAAGACCTAAGGCCATGGTGTGTCTGATGTGCTCAGTGTTCGGCCAGCTGTTGAGTGTGGGTTGGGAGGTGCAGGCTCAGGCTGTGGCAGACAGGGAATTAATGCCCAGGCTAGACTGTATCATTGGGGTGCAGTCGAGTTTCGTGCAGGATGGTACTCATTTGTGGTTACTGGGTAGCCCCAAAGGGCAACGTTTTTCTTCTGGAGGGAAGACACAGTGCCACATAGTGGCTCCAGAATTCCCAAACTGGAAGGCTTGTGGGCCAGGAGTGTGAGGAAAAAATTCTGAGAACACAAGCCAGACTTAGATTTCGGGGTGAGGGGACGGCAGGCACCCTCTGCAGAGATGATTCGAGATCCCGTATACCTGAAGACAGAGCTAGGATCAGAAGTTGGCTTAGGTCGGAGTTTCTGTCCATGACGGCCCCTTCATGAAGGGGAGGGTGTCACGAGGACATGGAGGTTTTCCCACGATGGGAATTGTGAGATGCTCCAAACCGCAATGATTCCTTCTGTGGGACAGTCGAGACCTGTTGGATAGCTCCAGGACATCCCATAAGGATGTTATCCAGAGCAGGGTTCTAAGGATGGATGCCTGGGCAGCCTGCCTCCCATTCCAGGTGTCTCATAGAGCCAAGGCAAGTTCGATCTGCTGGATCTAGGGGAGCAACCGAGGCGGGTGTGTTGAAATGGGTGAGTTGAGGATGGGTCATAATGTGCATTTGTGTCCATGTTGACCTTGGAATTCGGTGCTTGATCCGGGTCCTTGAGGGATGTTCATAACCGGAGGTTTTGATGGAGCTCTAAAGAGTATGTTTCCTATGTAGAGAAGAGAATTGTTTTGATGAGTGCCTAAGGAATCTCCCATATGCTGGTATTGGAAACCAGGCCTCTGAGGAGAGATGACTGGAATCAAAAGCAATGGATCTGATTAGGGCCTAAGTGCCTGTCCAGTTCAATCTTATTCTCTGGGGATATCTGTCTCTGGGTCTGAGTGGAGGTAGTTTCCTAACTTGTGAGAGATCATCTCTGTTTATCCTGGGCAGCCAACACTATTCGGATGGCCTCGGGGAGATTGGAGGATACTCCTAATCTATAGGGTTGTGGCCAATGGAAATGGCAGAATTCCCCTGGAGAGGGAAGCCACAGTCCTGAGTTGTGGCTCCAGGGGCCCCAACATGGATGGTGTGTGGGCCAGGACTGTGGGGACAGAAGTCTGAAAACACAAACTCAGCTTAGGTTTGGGGATGTATGTATGAAGGCTCGATCTACAGACCGTGAGAATTTTCCGGGCTATGAACAAAGGGCGAGTATGTGGCACTTGCTCAGGCTTTTGTCTCTGGATTTTGTGTCAACGGTGGCCGCGGAATGTCGGGGTGTCCTCAAGGGCCATGGACAATTCTTTCTCTGATGATTTGGCCTGATCCCAAATCATTCTGTGGATGGGAAGGGTCCTTTCTGTATTTTTTTTTTTACCTCAGGTGTCCCACCAAAGAGGGATTCCAGAGTAGAGCCCTGAGTAGGGGTGACTAGACATCTCGAACTCTGGTTGAGATTGGGGGAGTAGGGGCCTGGCAAGCCCCATATGTCGGCTGTTGTTCCAGTCAATAAGAGGCTTTACATGAGGATAGGGCTCACGCTGAGGGTCACAATGTGTGTTTGTGCACATTGTGGCCCTCAGGGATAGGTGGGGCCTCCTAGTCCATGCAGTTTTCTCCTACAATGAACATTGGACAACATGCCAACCACTAGGATTCTTGCCAAGGCGAAGGAGAAGTTCTGATTCTTGCATCACGTTCACTCCTGAGCAGTGAGTGGAGATAAGGTCTAGGTTCTGAAGGTGAAAACTGAGATTGGGTAGAGATGATGGCCTAAAGCCATTGTGGGTGTGATATGCTCTGTGTACGGCCAGCTGTCTGGGTGTTGGACTGGAGGGCTGCCCTGAGGCTGTGTCAGACAGGGCTTTAGTGCACAGGCTAGACTGTATAATTGGGGTATGGTCGAGTGGCATGCAGGTTGTTACTCATTTGGCGTTTCTGGTTAGCCCTATAGGGCAACATTTTTCTTCTGGAGGGCAGGCAGAGTGCTGCATTGTGTCTCCAGAATTGCCAAACTGGAGGGGTGTGGCCAGGATTGTGAGGAAGGAAGTCTGAAAACACAAGCTAGCACGAGTTTGGGGGCCAAGAGCATGGCAGGCCCACTCTGCAGAGGCTGAATCGAGATCTCCTGCAGGTGAGGTCAGGGCGAGTATCAGATGTTGCCTCAAGCTGGAGTTTGTGTCCATGACGGCCCCTTCCTGAAGGGGGTGGGGGCGTCATGAGGCCAGGGAGGTTTCCCTACGCTGGGAGTTGTGAGCTGCTCCAAACTTCAAAGTTTCCTTCTTCAGGACAGTCGAGTACTATTGGATGGTTCCAGGATGCCCCATACAGAAAGACTCGAGAGCAGGGCCGTAAGCATGGATGCCGAGAAACGCCAACTCACCTTCCCATTGCCTGGTCGAGACAAGGCACGCTCAATCTGCGGGCTCTTGGGTGAGCTATCAAGAAGGCTGAGTTTAAATGGACTCTCCTGAGGATGAGTCATAATGTGGGTTGGTGGCCATGGAGACCTTGGAATGTGGCAGTAGCTAAGGGACTCTGCAGGATTCTCCAACCCGAAGGGCTTGACACAACCCCAACAAGGAAGCTTCCCATGTGGAGATGAGAGGTCTTCTGTCTGGTGCCTCAGGAAAGCCCCGTTTGCTGGTCTTCGAACCCAGGCCTCTGAGGAGTGATACCTGGACACCAAAGCAAGAGTTCATAATAGGGCCTAGGGGCCTGTCTGGTTCAATCTTCTGTCTCTGAGGATATCTGTCTGTGTGTCTGCATGGAGGTAGTAGTTGCTCAGCTTGTGTCATAATGCCCCTATTTGTCCAGTGCGGCTTGCGGTAGTGGGATGTCCTTGGGGACCTTGAGGTTTCTACTATTTTGTAGAGTTGTGGCCAATGGAATGGGCAGTTTCTTAGGAGAGAGCAGGCACAGTACTGTGGTGTGGCTCCAGAGACCCCAGCCTGGAGGCTGTGTGGGCCATGGCTGTGCAGACAGACATCCAAAAACCCTAACTCAGCTCAGGTTTAGGGCCGAGGTTACGGCAGGCCTGATCTACAGTCCATGAGGGGTGTTCCTCTGGATATGAAAGAAGGGTGAGAGGGAGGCAGTCGCTCAGGCTTTTGTCTCTGGATGTTTTGTCCACAACGGCCGTTTAATGTAGGACTTGCCTCATGGGTCGTAGAAGTCTCCCTCTCTGGTAGTTTGTCCAGCCCCCAAGAGTTTGGGGTCCTTCTGTGGGAAGGGAAGTGTCCTGTTTTCTGCTTCATGTGTCCCCCCAGTAGAGGGATTCTAGAGCATAGCAGTGGGTACTGACAACTGGAATACTCGCCCTCTGGTTAAGCCTGGGGGCCTATGGATATTACAAGCCCCATATGCAGGATCTTGGTCCAGCCACTGAAAGGCGTTACTTTAATACGAGACTCACGCTGCAGGTCACAATGCATGTCTGTGCCCTAGGCGGCCCTCAAGCACTGGCGTGGCCTTTCGGACAATGCAGGTTTTCCCACATTGAACGTTGGACAACATGCCAACCACAAGGTTTCTGGCCATGGGGAAGGAGGAATTCTAATTTCTGCATCACGTTCACCCGTGGGCAGTGATTGGAGATAAGGTCTAGGTTCCGAAGCCTGAAAACCGAGGTTGGGAAGAGATGACGACCTACAGCCATAGCGGGTCCTAGGTGTCCAGGTTGGGGCCAGCTGTCTGGGTGTCGTTTGGGATGTCTTGTCTCAGGCTGTGCCAGACAGGAAATTAGTATACAGGGTGGGCTGTATAATTGCTTTACAATCGAGTGGCATGCATTAGAAAATCATTTGGGGTTTCTTATTAGCAGCATAAGGCAAAGTTTTTCTTCTGGAGGGCAGGCAGCATGCTGCATTGTGGCTTCGGAATTCCCAAACTGGAGGGCTTATGGGCCAGGAGAGTGAGGACGGAAGTCTGAGAACACAAGCTAGGCTTAGGTTTCGGGGCAAGGACATGGCAGGCAAACTCTGCAGAGCTGAATTGAGATCTCATGCGTCTGAAGTCAGGTCGAGGTTCAGACTTTGGCTCAGGTTTGAGTTTCTGTCCATGTTGGCCCTATCAGGAAGGGGGGGCATTATGAGGCCATGGGGGTTTTCCCACTATTGGAGTTGTGAGATGCTCCAAACCGCAAGGATTCCTTCTGTGGGAAAATTAAGATTTGTTGGATGGCTCCAGGACGTCTTATAAGGTATTTTTCCAGAACAGCGTTCTAAGTATGGATGCCTGGGAAGCCAGCCTCACATTCTAATTGTCTCCTAGCAACAAGAAACGTTTGATCTGCTGGCTTGGGGTAGCAACAGAGCGGGCTGAGTTGAAATGGACTTTCCTGAGGATGGTCTTAATGTTGGATTGAGCCATGGAGACCTTGGTATGGGGCAGTGGCACCAGGGCCCTGAAGGATTCTCCTAACCAGAGGTTATGACAAAGCTCCAATGAGCAAGTTTTCCATGGGGAGACGAGATTTGTTCTTATTGGTGCCTCAGGAAACCACCATATGCTGGTATTGGAAACGAGGCCTCTGAGGAGAGATGCCTGGAAACCAAAACAATGGATCTGATTTGGGCCTAGGGTCCTGTCCGGTTCAATATTCTTCTCTGGGGACATCTGTTGTCTGAGTGGAGGTAGTTGCTCAGCTGGTTTGTGATCACCCCTGTTTGTCCTGGGCGGCCTACACTATTGGGATGGCCTCGGTGACTTTGGAGGTTTTTCCTCATTTGCAAGGTTGTGGCCAATGGAATGGGAAGAATTCCCTTGAAAGGGAAGCACAGTCCTGAGGTGTGGCTCCAGGGACCCAAGTGTGGAGCGTGTGTGGTCCAGGGCTATTTGGTCAAAAGTCTGAAAACACAAACTCCACGTAGGTTGGGGGATGTAGGTATGGCCGGCCCGATCTATAGAACGTGAGGAGAACTCTTCGGCATATGAACAAAGGGCGAATGTGAGGTGCTTGCTCATGCTTTTTTTTTTTTTTTTTTCTGGTAATGTGTCACCGATTGTCATGGAATGTCAGGGTGTCATCATGGGCCATCGATGAGGCTCCCTTTCTGGGGATTTGACCAGATCCCAAGAGTTTGGGGTCATTCTGTCGTAAGGGAGGAGGCCTTTCTCTTTTTTTTTGTTCATTTTTATTCATTTATTTATTTTTTTTTTTACCTCAGGTGGACCACCAAAAGAGGGATTCCAGAGCAGAGTCGTGGGTGGGGGCAACTGGACAACCAGACCTCTGGTTAACATTGGGACCTAAGAACATGGCAAGCCCCATATGTGGGCTCTTGGTCCAGACACTGAGAGGCCTTCCTTGAGGATAGGTCTCGCACTGAATTTCACAATGTGTTTTTGTGCCCAAGGAGCCCCTCAAGTCAGGGCGTGGCCTAATGTAACATGCTGGTTTCTCCTACACTGAACATTGCACAATATGGCAACCAAAAGTTTTCTGGCCATGGGGAAGAAGGAGTTCTATTTTCTGCAACTCTTTCACTCCTGGACTGTGATTGGATTTAAGGTCTAGGTTCTGAAGCCTGAAAACTGAGGTTGGGAAGAGATGAAGACCTAAGGCCATGTTGTGTCTGATGTGCTCAGTGTTCGGCCAGCTGTTGAGTGTGGGTTGGGAGGTGCAGGCTCAGGCTGTGGCAGACAGGGAATTAATGCCCAGGCTAGACTGTATCATTGGGGTGCAGTCGAGTTTAATGCAGGATGGTACTCATTTGTGGTTACTGGGTAGCCCCAAAGGGCAACGTTTTTCTTCTGGAGGGAAGACACAGTGCCACATAGTGGCTCCAGAATTCCCAAACTGGAAGGCTTGTGGGCCAGGAGTGTGAGGAAAAAATTCTGAGAACACAAGCCCGATTTAGATTTCGGTGTGAGGGGACGGCAGGCACCCTCTGCAGAGATGATTCGAGATCCCGTATACCTGAAGACAGAGCTAGGATCAGAAGTTGGCTTAGGTCGGAGTTTCTGTCCATGACGGCCCCTTCATGAAGGGGAGGGTGTCACGAGGACATGGAGGTTTTCCCACGATGGGAATTGTGAGATGCTCCAAACCGCAATGATTCCTTCTGTGGGACAGTCGAGACCTGTTGGATGGCTCCAGGACATCCCATAAGGAAGTTATCCAGAGCAGGGTTCTAAGGATGGATGCCTGGGCAGCCTGCCTCCCATTCCAGGTGTCTCATAGAGCCAAGGCAAGTTCGATCTGCTGGATCTAGGGGAGCAACCGAGGCGGGTGTGTTGAAATGGGTGAGTTGAGGATGGGTCATAATGTGCATTTGTGTCCATGTAGACCTTGGAATGGGATGCTTGATCCGGGGCCTTGAGGGATGTTCATAACCGGAGGTTTTGATGGAGCTCTAAAGAGTATGTTTCCTATGTAGAGAAGAGAATTGTTTTGATGAGTGCCTAAGGAATCTCCCATATGCTGGTATTGGAAACCAGGCCTCTGAGGAGAGATGACTGGAATCAAAAGCAATGGATCTGATTAGGGCCTAAGTGCCTGTCCAGTTCAATCTTATTCTATGGGGATATCTGTCTCTGCGTCTGAGTGGAGGTAGTTTCCTAACTTGTGAGAGATCATCCCTGTTTGTCCTGGGCAGCCAACACTATTCGGATGGCCTCGGGGAGATTGGAGGATACTCCTAATCTATAGGGTTGTGGCCAATGGAAATGGCAGAATTCCCCTGGAGAGGGAAGCCACAGTCCTGAGGTGTGGCTCCAGGGGCCCCAACTTGGATGGTGTGTGGGCCAGGACTGTGGGGACAGAAGTCTGAAAACACAAACTCAGCTAAGTTTGGGGATGTGTGTATGAAGGCTCGATCTACAGACCGTGAGAATTTTCTGGGCTATGAACAAAGGGCGAGTATGTGGTGCTTGCTCAGGCTTTTGTCGCTGGATTTTGTGTCAACGGTGGCCGCGGAATGTCGGGGTGTCCTCAAGGGCCATGGACAATTCTTTCTCTGATGATTTGGCCTCATCCCAAGTGGTTGGGATCATTCTGTGGATGGGAAGAGTCCTTTCTGTATTTTTTTTTTTTTTACCTCAGGTGTCCCACCAAAGAGGGATTCCAGAGTAGAGCCCTGAGTAGGGGTGACTAGACATCTCGAACTCTGGTTGAGATTGGGGGACTAGGTGCCTGGTAAGCCCCATATGTGGGCTGTTGTTCCAGTCACTAAGAGGCTTTACATGAGGATAGGGCTCACGCTGAGGGTCACAATGTGTGTTTGTGCACATTGTGGCCCTCAGGGATAGGTGGGGCCTCATAGTCCATGCTGCTTTCTCCTACAATGAACATTGGACAACATGCCAACCACTAGGTTTCTTGCCAAGGCGAAGGAGTAGTTCTGATTCTTGCATCACGTTCACTCCTGAGCAGTGAGTGGAGATAAGGTCTAGGTTCTGAAGGTGAAAACTGAGGTTGGGTAGAGATGATGGCCTAAAGCCATTGTGGGTGTGATATGCTCTGTGTACGGCCAGCTGTCTGGGTGTTGGACTGGAGGTCTGCCCTCAGGCTGTGTCAGACAGGGCTTTAGTGCACAGGCTAGACTGTATAATTGGGGTATGGTCGAGTGGCATGCAGGTTGTTACTCATTTGGCGTTTCTGGTTAGCCATATAGGGCAACATTTTTCTTCTGGAGGGCAGGCAGAGTCCTGCTTGTGTCTCCAGAATTGCCAAACTGGAGGGGTGTGGCCAGGATTGTGAGGAAGGAAGTCTGAAAACACAAGCTAGCACGAGTTTGGGGGCCAAGAGCATGGCAGGCCCACTCTGCAGAGGCTGAATCGAGATCTCCTGCAGGTGAGGTCAGGGCGAGTATCAGATGTTGCCTCAAGCTGGAGTTTGTGTCCATGACGGCCCCTTCCTGAAGGGGGTGGGGGCGTCATGAGGCCAGGGAGGTTTCCCTACGCTGGGAGTTGTGAGCTGCTCCAAACTTCAAAGTTTCCTTCTTCAGGACAGTCGAGTACTATTGGATGGTTCCAGGATGCCCCATACAGAAAGACTCGAGAGCAGGGCCGTAAGCATGGATGCCGAGAAACGCCAACTCACCTTCCCATTGCCTGGTCGAGACAAGGCACGCTCAATCTGCGGGCTCTTGGGTGAGCTACCCAGAAGGCTGAGTTTAAATGGACTCTCCTGAGGATGAGTCATAATGTGGGTTGGTGGCCATGGAGACTTTGGAATGTGGCAGTAGCTAAGGGACTCTGCAGGATTCTCCAACCCGAAGGGCTTGACACAACCCCAACAAGGAAGCTTCCCATGTGGAGATGAGAGGTCTTCTGTCTGGTGCCTCAGGAAAGCCCCGTTTGCTGGTCTTTGAACCCAGGCCTCTGAGGAGTGATACCTGGACACCAAAGCAAGAGTTCATAATAGGGCCTAGGGGCCAGTCTGGTTCAATCTTCTGTCTCTGCGGATATCTGTCTGTGTGTCTGCATGGAGGTAGTAGTTGCTCAGCTTGTGTCATAATGCCCCTATTTGTCCAGTGCGGATTGCGGTAGTGGGATGTCCTTGGGGACCTTGAGGTTTCTACTATTTTGTAGAGTTGTGGCCAATGGAATGGGCAGTTTCTTAGGAGAGAGCAGGCACAGTACTGTGGTGTGGCTCCAGAGACCCCAGCCTGGAGGCTGTGTGGGCCATGGCTGTGCAGACAGACATCCAAAAACCCTAACTCAGCTCAGGTTTAGGGCCGAGGTTACGGCAGGCCTGATCTACAGTCCATGAGGGGTGTTCCTCTGGATATGAAAGAAGGGTGAGAGGGAGGCAGTCGCTCAGGCTTTTGTCTCTGGATGTTTTGTCCACAACGGCCGTTTAATGTAGGACTTGCCTCATGGGTCGTAGAAGTCTCCCTCTCTGGTAGTTTGTCCAGCCCCCAAGAGTTTGGGGTCCTTCTGTGGGAAGGGAAGTGTCCTGTTTTCTGCTTCATGTGTCCCCCCAGTAGAGGGATTCTAGAGCATAGCAGTGGGTACTGACAACTGGAATACTCGCCCTCTGGTTAAGCCTGGGGGCCTATGGATATTACAAGCCCCATATGCAGGATCTTGGTCCAGCCACTGAAAGGCGTTACTTTAATACGAGACTCACGCTGCAGGTCACAATGCATGTCTGTGCCCTAGGCGGCCCTCAAGCACTGGCGTGGCCTTTCGGACAATGCAGGTTTTCCCACATTGAACGTTGGACAACATGCCAACCACAAGGTTTCTGGCCATGGGGAAGGAGGAATTCTAATTTCTGCATCACGTTCACCCGTGGGCAGTGATTGGAGATAAGGTCTAGGTTCCGAAGCCTGAAAACCGAGGTTGGGAAGAGATGACGACCTACAGCCATAGCGGGTCCTAGGTGTCCAGGTTGGGGCCAGCTGTCTGGGTGTCGTTTGGGATGTCTTGTCTCAGGCTGTGCCAGACAGGAAATTAGTATACAGGGTGGGCTGTATAATTGCTTTACAATCGAGTGGCATGCATTAGAAAATCATTTGGGGTTTCTTATTAGCAGCATAGGGCAAAGTTTTTCTTCTGGAGGGCAGGCAGCATGCTGCATTGTGGCTTCGGAATTCCCAAACTGGAGGGCTTATGGGCCAGGAGAGTGAGGACGGAAGTCTGAGAACACAAGCTAGGCTTAGGTTTCGGGGCAAGGACATGGCAGGCAAACTCTGCAGAGCTGAATTGAGATCTCATGCGTCTGAAGTCAGGTCGAGGTTCAGACTTTGGCTCAGGTTTGAGTTTCTGTCCATGTTGGCCCTATCAGGAAGGGGGGGCATTATGAGGCCATGGGGGTTTTCCCACTATTGGAGTTGTGAGATGCTCCAAACCGCAAGGATTCCTTCTGTGGGAAAATTAAGATTTGTTGGATGGCTCCAGGACGTCTTATAAGGTATTTTTCCAGAACAGCGTTCTAAGTATGGATGCCTGGGAAGCCAGCCTCACATTCTAATTGTCTCCTAGCAACAAGAAACGTTTGATCTGCTGGCTTGGGGTAGCAACAGAGCGGGCTGAGTTGAAATGGACTTTCCTGAGGATGGTCTTAATGTTGGATTGAGCCATGGAGACCTTGGTATGGGGCAGTGGCACCAGCGCCCTGAAGGATTCTCCTAACCAGAGGTTATGACAAAGCTCCAATGAGCAAGTTTTCCATGGGGAGACGAGATTTGTTCTTATTGGTGCCTCAGGAAACCACCATATGCTGGTATTGGAAACGAGGCCTCTGAGGAGAGATGCCTGGAAACCAAAACAATGGATCTGATTTGGGCCTAGGGTCCTGTCCGGTTCAATATTCTTCTCTGGGGACATCTGTTGTCTGAGTGGAGGTAGTTGCTCAGCTGGTTTGTGATCACCCCTGTTTGTCCTGGGCGGCCTACACTATTGGGATGGCCTCGGTGACTTTGGAGGTTTTTCCTCATTTGCAAGGTTGTGGCCAATGGAATGGGAAGAATTCCCTTGAAAGGGAAGCACAGTCCTGAGGTGTGGCTCCAGGGACCCAAGTGTGGAGCGTGTGTGGTCCAGGGCTATTTGGTCAAAAGTCTGAAAACACAAACTCCACGTAGGTTGGGGGATGTAGGTATGGCCGGCCCGATCTATAGAACGTGAGGAGAACTCTTCGGCATATGAACAAAGGGCGAATGTGAGGTGCTTGCTCATGCTTTTTTTTTTTTTTTTTTCTGGTAATGTGTCACCGATTGTCATGGAATGTCAGGGTGTCATCATGGGCCATCGATGAGGCTCCCTTTCTGGGGATTTGACCAGATCCCAAGAGTTTGGGGTCATTCTGTCGTAAGGGAGGAGGCCTTTCTCTTTTTTTTTGTTCATTTTTATTCATTTATTTATTTTTTTTTTTACCTCAGGTGGACCACCAAAAGAGGGATTCCAGAGCAGAGTCGTGGGTGGGGGCAACTGGACAACCAGACCTCTGGTTAACATTGGGACCTAAGAACATGGCAAGCCCCATATGTGGGCTCTTGGTCCAGACACTGAGAGGCCTTCCTTGAGGATAGGTCTCGCACTGAATTTCACAATGTGTTTTTGTGCCCAAGGAGCCCCTCAAGTCAGGGCGTGGCCTAATGTAACATGCTGGTTTCTCCTACACTGAACATTGCACAATATGGCAACCAAAAGTTTTCTGGCCATGGGGAAGAAGGAGTTCTATTTTCTGCAACTCTTTCACTCCTGGACTGTGATTGGATTTAAGGTCTAGGTTCTGAAGCCTGAAAACTGAGGTTGGGAAGAGATGAAGACCTAAGGCCATGTTGTGTCTGATGTGCTCAGTGTTCGGCCAGCTGTTGAGTGTGGGTTGGGAGGTGCAGGCTCAGGCTGTGGCAGACAGGGAATTAATGCCCAGGCTAGACTGTATCATTGGGGTGCAGTCGAGTTTAATGCAGGATGGTACTCATTTGTGGTTACTGGGTAGCCCCAAAGGGCAACGTTTTTCTTCTGGAGGGAAGACACAGTGCCACATAGTGGCTCCAGAATTCCCAAACTGGAAGGCTTGTGGGCCAGGAGTGTGAGGAAAAAATTCTGAGAACACAAGCCCGATTTAGATTTCGGTGTGAGGGGACGGCAGGCACCCTCTGCAGAGATGATTCGAGATCCCGTATACCTGAAGACAGAGCTAGGATCAGAAGTTGGCTTAGGTCGGAGTTTCTGTCCATGACGGCCCCTTCATGAAGGGGAGGGTGTCACGAGGACATGGAGGTTTTCCCACGATGGGAATTGTGAGATGCTCCAAACCGCAATGATTCCTTCTGTGGGACAGTCGAGACCTGTTGGATGGCTCCAGGACATCCCATAAGGAAGTTATCCAGAGCAGGGTTCTAAGGATGGATGCCTGGGCAGCCTGCCTCCCATTCCAGGTGTCTCATAGAGCCAAGGCAAGTTCGATCTGCTGGATCTAGGGGAGCAACCGAGGCGGGTGTGTTGAAATGGGTGAGTTGAGGATGGGTCATAATGTGCATTTGTGTCCATGTAGACCTTGGAATGGGATGCTTGATCCGGGGCCTTGAGGGATGTTCATAACCGGAGGTTTTGATGGAGCTCTAAAGAGTATGTTTCCTATGTAGAGAAGAGAATTGTTTTGATGAGTGCCTAAGGAATCTCCCATATGCTGGTATTGGAAACCAGGCCTCTGAGGAGAGATGACTGGAATCAAAAGCAATGGATCTGATTAGGGCCTAAGTGCCTGTCCAGTTCAATCTTATTCTATGGGGATATCTGTCTCTGCGTCTGAGTGGAGGTAGTTTCCTAACTTGTGAGAGATCATCCCTGTTTGTCCTGGGCAGCCAACACTATTCGGATGGCCTCGGGGAGATTGGAGGATACTCCTAATCTATAGGGTTGTGGCCAATGGAAATGGCAGAATTCCCCTGGAGAGGGAAGCCACAGTCCTGAGGTGTGGCTCCAGGGGCCCCAACTTGGATGGTGTGTGGGCCAGGACTGTGGGGACAGAAGTCTGAAAACACAAACTCAGCTAAGTTTGGGGATGTGTGTATGAAGGCTCGATCTACAGACCGTGAGAATTTTCTGGGCTATGAACAAAGGGCGAGTATGTGGTGCTTGCTCAGGCTTTTGTCGCTGGATTTTGTGTCAACGGTGGCCGCGGAATGTCGGGGTGTCCTCAAGGGCCATGGACAATTCTTTCTCTGATGATTTGGCCTCATCCCAAGTGGTTGGGATCATTCTGTGGATGGGAAGAGTCCTTTCTGTATTTTTTTTTTTTTTACCTCAGGTGTCCCACCAAAGAGGGATTCCAGAGTAGAGCCCTGAGTAGGGGTGACTAGACATCTCGAACTCTGGTTGAGATTGGGGGACTAGGTGCCTGGTAAGCCCCATATGTGGGCTGTTGTTCCAGTCACTAAGAGGCTTTACATGAGGATAGGGCTCACGCTGAGGGTCACAATGTGTGTTTGTGCACATTGTGGCCCTCAGGGATAGGTGGGGCCTCATAGTCCATGCTGCTTTCTCCTACAATGAACATTGGACAACATGCCAACCACTAGGTTTCTTGCCAAGGCGAAGGAGTAGTTCTGATTCTTGCATCACGTTCACTCCTGAGCAGTGAGTGGAGATAAGGTCTAGGTTCTGAAGGTGAAAACTGAGGTTGGGTAGAGATGATGGCCTAAAGCCATTGTGGGTGTGATATGCTCTGTGTACGGCCAGCTGTCTGGGTGTTGGACTGGAGGTCTGCCCTCAGGCTGTGTCAGACAGGGCTTTAGTGCACAGGCTAGACTGTATAATTGGGGTATGGTCGAGTGGCATGCAGGTTGTTACTCATTTGGCGTTTCTGGTTAGCCATATAGGGCAACATTTTTCTTCTGGAGGGCAGGCAGAGTCCTGCTTGTGTCTCCAGAATTGCCAAACTGGAGGGGTGTGGCCAGGATTGTGAGGAAGGAAGTCTGAAAACACAAGCTAGCACGAGTTTGGGGGCCAAGAGCATGGCAGGCCCACTCTGCAGAGGCTGAATCGAGATCTCCTGCAGGTGAGGTCAGGGCGAGTATCAGATGTTGCCTCAAGCTGGAGTTTGTGTCCATGACGGCCCCTTCCTGAAGGGGGTGGGGGCGTCATGAGGCCAGGGAGGTTTCCCTACGCTGGGAGTTGTGAGCTGCTCCAAACTTCAAAGTTTCCTTCTTCAGGACAGTCGAGTACTATTGGATGGTTCCAGGATGCCCCATACAGAAAGACTCGAGAGCAGGGCCGTAAGCATGGATGCCGAGAAACGCCAACTCACCTTCCCATTGCCTGGTCGAGACAAGGCACGCTCAATCTGCGGGCTCTTGGGTGAGCTACCCAGAAGGCTGAGTTTAAATGGACTCTCCTGAGGATGAGTCATAATGTGGGTTGGTGGCCATGGAGACTTTGGAATGTGGCAGTAGCTAAGGGACTCTGCAGGATTCTCCAACCCGAAGGGCTTGACACAACCCCAACAAGGAAGCTTCCCATGTGGAGATGAGAGGTCTTCTGTCTGGTGCCTCAGGAAAGCCCCGTTTGCTGGTCTTCGAACCCAGGCCTCTGAGGAGTGATACCTGGACACCAAAGCAAGAGTTCATAATAGGGCCTAGGGGCCAGTCTGGTTCAATCTTCTGTCTCTGCGGATATCTGTCTGTGTGTCTGCATGGAGGTAGTAGTTGCACAGCTTGTGTCATAATGCCCCTATTTGTCCAGTGCGGATTGCGGTAGTGGGATGTCCTTGGGGACCTTGAGGTTTCTACTATTTTGTAGAGTTGTGGCCAATGGAATGGGCAGTTTCTTAGGAGAGAGCAGGCACAGTACTGTGTTGTGGCTCCAGAGACCCAAGCCTGGAGGCTGTGTGGGCCACGGCAGTGCAGACAGACATCCAAAAACCCTAACTCAGCTCAGGTTTGGGGCCGAGGTTACGGCAGGCCTGATCTACAGTCCATGAGGGGAGTTCATCTGGATATGAAAGAAGGGTGAGAGGGAGGCAGTCGCTCAGTCTTTTGTCTCCGGATGTTTTGTCCACAACGGCCGTTTAATGTAGGACTTGCCTCATGGGTCGTAGAAGTCTCCCTCTCTGGTAGTTTGTACAGCCCCCAAGAGTTTGGGGTCCTTCTGTGGGAAGGGAAGTGTCCTGTTTTCTGCTTCATGTGTCCCCCCAGTAGAGGGATTCTAGAGCATAGCAGTGGGTACTGACAACTGGAATACTCGCCCTCTGGTTAAGCCTGGGGGCCTATGGATATGACAAGCCCCATATGCAGGATCTTGGTCCAGCCACTGAAAGGCGTTACTTTAATACGGGACTCACGCTGCAGGTCACAATGCATGTCTGTGCTCTAGGCGGCCTTCAAGCACTGGCGTGGCCTTTCGGACAATGCAGGTTTTCCCACATTGAACGTTGGACAACATGCCAACCACAAGGTTTCTGGCCATGGGGAAGGAGGAATTCTAATTTCTGCATCACGTTCACCCGTGGGCAGTGATTGGAGATAAGGTCTAGGTTCCGAAGCCTGAAAACCGAGGTTGGGAAGAGATGACGACCTACAGCCATAGCGGGTCCTAGGTGTCCAGGTTGGGGCCAGCTGTCTGGGTGTCGTTTGGGATGTCTTGTCTCAGGCTGTGCCAGACAGGAAATTAGTATACAGGGTGGGCTGTATAATTGCTTTACAATCGAGTGGCATGCATTAGAAAATCATTTGGGGTTTCTTATTAGCAGCATAGGGCAAAGTTTTTCTTCTGGAGGGCAGGCAGCATGCTGCATTGTGGCTTCGGAATTCCCAAACTGGAGGGCTTATGGGCCAGGAGAGTGAGGACGGAAGTCTGAGAACACAAGCTAGGCTTAGGTTTCGGGGCAAGGACATGGCAGGCACACTATGCAGAGCTGAATTGAATCTCATGCGTCTGAAGTCAGGTCGAGGTTCAGACTTTGGCTCAGGTTTGAGTTTCTGTCCATGTTGGCCCTATCAGGAAGGGGGGGCATTATGAGGCCATGGGGGTTTTCCCACTATTGGAGTTGTGAGATGCTCCAAACCGCAAGGATTCCTTCTGTGGGAAAATTAAGATTTGTTGGATGGCTCCAGGACGTCTTATAAGGTATTTTTCCAGAACAGCGTTCTAAGTATGGATGCCTGGGCAGCCAGCCTCACATTCCAATTGTCTCCTAGCAACAAGAAACGTTTGATCTGCTGGCTTGGGGTAGCAACAGAGCGGGCTGAGTTGAAATGGACTTTCCTGAGGATGGTCTTAATGTTGGATTGAGCCATGGAGACCTTGGTATGGGGCAGTGGCACCAGGGCCCTGAAGGATTCTCCTAACCAGAGGTTATGACAAAGCTCCAATGAGCAAGTTTTCCATGGGGAGACGAGATTTGTTCTTATTGGTGCCTCAGGAAACCACCATATGCTGGTATTGGAAACGAGGCCTCTGAGGAGAGATGCCTGGAAACCAAAACAATGGATCTGATTTGGGCCTAGGGTCCTGTCCGGTTCAATATTCTTCTCTGGGGACATCTGTTGTCTGAGTGGAGGTAGTTGCTCAGCTGGTTTGAGATCACCCCTGTTTGTCCTGGGCGGCCTACACTATTGGGATGGCCTCGGTACTTTGGAGGTTTTTCCTCATTTGCAAGGTTGTGGCCAATGGAATGGGAAGAATTCCCTTGAAAGGGAAGCACAGTCCTGAGGTGTGGCTCCAGGGACCCAAGTGTGGAGCGTGTGTGGTCCAGGGCTATTTGGTCAAAAGTCTGAAAACACAAACTCCACTTAGGTTGGGGGATGTAGGTATAGCCGGCCCGTTCTATAGAACGTGAGGAGAACTCTTCGGCATATGAACAAAGGGCGAATGTGAGGTGCTTGCTCATGCTTTTTTTTTTTTTTTTTTTTCTGGTAATGTGTCACCGATTGCCATGGAATGTCAGGGTGTCATCATGGGCCATCGATGAGGCTCCCTTTCTGGGGATTTGACCAGATCCCAAGAGTTTGGGGTCATTCTGTCGTAAGGGAGGAGGCCTTTCTCTTTTTTTTTGTTCATTTTTATTCATTTATTTTTTTTTTTTTTTACCTCAGGTGGACCACCAAAAGAGGGATTCCAGAGCAGAGTCGTGGGTGGGGGCAACTGGACAACCAGTCCTCTGGTTAACATTGGGACCTAGGAACATGGCAAGCCCCATATGTGGGCTCTTGGTCCAGACACTGAGAGGCCTTCCTTGAGGATAGGTCTCGCACTGAATTTCACAATGTGTTTTTGTGCCCAAGGAGAACCTCAAGTCAGGGCGTGGCCTAATGTAACATGCTGGTTTCTCCTACACTGAACATTGCACAATATGTCAACCAAAAGTTTTCTGGCCATGGGGAAGAAGGAGTTATATTTTCTGCAACTCTTTCACTCCTGGACTGTGATTGGATTTAAGGTCTAGGTTCTGAAGCCTGAAAACTGAGGTTGGGAAGAGATGAAGACCTAAGGCCATGGTGTGTCTGATGTGCTCAGTGTTCGGCCAGCTGTTTTGTGTGGGTTGGGAGGTGCAGGCTCAGGCTGTGGCAGACAGGGAATTAATGCCCAGGCTAGACTGTATCATTGGGGTGCAGTCGAGTTTAATGCAGGATGGTACTCATTTGTGGTTACTGGGTAGCCCCAAAGGGCAACGTTTTTCTTCTGGAGGGAAGACACAGTGCCACATAGTGGCTCCAGAATTCCCAAACTGGAAGGCTTGTGGGCCAGGAGTGTGAGGAAAAAATTCTGAGAACACAAGCCCGATTTAGATTTCGGTGTGAGGGGACGGCAGGCACCCTCTGCAGAGATGATTCGAGATCCCGTATACCTGAAGACAGAGCTAGGATCAGAAGTTGGCTTAGGTCGGAGTTTCTGTCCATGACGGCCCCTTCATGAAGGGGAGGGTGTCACGAGGACATGGAGGTTTTCCCACGATGGGAATTGTGAGATGCTCCAAACCGCAATGATTCCTTCTGTGGGACAGTCGAGACCTGTTGGATGGCTCCAGGACATCCCATAAGGAAGTTATCCAGAGCAGGGTTCTAAGGATGGATGCCTGGGCAGCCTGCCTCCCATTCCAGGTGTCTCATAGAGCCAAGGCAAGTTCGATCTGCTGGATCTAGGGGAGCAACCGAGGCGGGTGTGTTGAAATGGGTGAGTTGAGGATGGGTCATAATGTGCATTTGTGTCCATGTAGACCTTGGAATGGGATGCTTGATCCGGGGCCTTGAGGGATGTTCATAACCGGAGGTTTTGATGGAGCTCTAAAGAGTATGTTTCCTATGTAGAGAAGAGAATTGTTTTGATGAGTGCCTAAGGAATCTCCCATATGCTGGTATTGGAAACCAGGCCTCTGAGGAGAGATGACTGGAATCAAAAGCAATGGATCTGATTAGGGCCTAAGTGCCTGTCCAGTTCAATCTTATTCTATGGGGATATCTGTCTCTGCGTCTGAGTGGAGGTAGTTTCCTAACTTGTGAGAGATCATCCCTGTTTGTCCTGGGCAGCCAACACTATTCGGATGGCCTCGGGGAGATTGGAGGATACTCCTAATCTATAGGGTTGTGGCCAATGGAAATGGCAGAATTCCCCTGGAGAGGGAAGCCACAGTCCTGAGGTGTGGCTCCAGGGGCCCCAACTTGGATGGTGTGTGGGCCAGGACTGTGGGGACAGAAGTCTGAAAACACAAACTCAGCTTAGGTTTGGGGATGTATGTATGAAGGCTCGATCTACAGACCGTGAGAATTTTCCGGGCTATGAACAAAGGGCGAGTATGTGGCGCTTGATCAGGCTTTTGTCTCTGGATTTTGTGTCAACGGTGGCCGCGGAATGTCGGGGTGTCCTCAAGGGCCATGGACAATTCTTTCTCTGATGATTTGGCCTCATCCCAAGTGGTTGGGATCATTCTGTGGATGGGGAGAGTCCTTTCTGTATTTTTTTTTTTTTTACCTCAGGTGTCCCACCAAAGAGGGATTCCAGAGTAGAGCCCTGAGTAGGGGTGACTAGACATCTCGAACTCTGGTTGAGATTGGGGGACTAGGGGCCTGGTAAGCCCCATATGTGGGCTGTTGTTCCAGTCACTAAGAGGCTTTACATGAGGATAGGGCTCACGCTAAGGGTCACAATGTGTGTTTGTGCACATTGTGGCCCTCAGGGATAGGTGGGGCCTCCTAGTCCATGCTGCTTTCTCCTACAATGAACATTGGACAACATGCCAACCACTAGGTTTCTTGCCAAGGCGAAGGAGTAGTTCTGATTCTTGCATCACGTTCACTCCTGAGCAGTGAGTGGAGATAAGGTCTAGGTTCTGAAGGTGAAAACTGAGGTTGGGTAGAGATGATGGCCTAAAGCCATTGTGGGTGTGATAAGCTCTGTGTACGGCCAGCTGTCTGGGTGTTGGACTGGAGGTCTGCCCTCAGGCTGTGTCAGACAGGGCTTTAGTGCACAGGCTAGACTGTATAATTGGGGTATGGTCGAGTGGCATGCAGGTTGTTACTCATTTGGCGTTTCTGGTTAGCCCTATAGGGCAACATTTTTCTTCTGGAGGGCAGGCAGAGTCCTGCTTGTGTCTCCAGAATTGCCAAACTGGAGGTGTGTGGCCAGGATTGTGAGGAAGGAAGTCTGAAAACACAAGCTAGCACGAGTTTTGGGGCCAAGAGCATGGCAGGCCCACTCTGCAGAGGCTGAATCGAGATCTCCTGCAGGTGAGGTCAGGGCGAGTATCAGATGTTGCCTCAAGCTGGAGTTTGTGTCCATGACGGCCCCTTCCTGAAGGGGGTGGGGGCGTCATGAGGCCAGGGAGGTTTCCCTACGCTGGGAGTTGTGAGCTGCTCCAAACTTCAAAGTTTCCTTCTTCAGGACAGTCGAGTACTATTGGATGGTTCCAGGATGCCCCATACAGAAAGACTCGAGAGCAGGGCCGTAAGCATGGATGCCGAGAAACGCCAACTCACCTTCCCATTGCCTGGTCGAGACAAGGCATTCTCAAACTGCGGGCTCTTGGGTGAGCTACCCAGAAGGCTGAGTTTAAATGGACTCTCCTGAGGATGAGTCATAATGTGGGTTGGTGGCCATGGAGACCTTGAAATGTGGCAGTAGCTAAGGGACTCTGCAGGATTCTCCAACCCGAAGGGCTTGACACAACCCCAACAAGGAAGCTTCCCATGTGGAGATGAGAGGTCTTCTGTCTGGTGCCTCAGGAAAGCCCCGTGTGCTGGTCTTCGAACCCAGGCCTCTGAGGAGTGATACCTGGACACCAAAGCAAGAGTTCATAATAGGGCCTAGGGGCCTGTCTGGTTCAATCTTCTGTCTCTGAGGATATCTGTCTGTGTGTCTGCGTGGAGGTAGTAGTTGCTCAGCATGTGTCATAATGCCCCTATTTGTCCAGTGCGGATTGCGGTAGTGGGATGTCCTTGGGGACCTTGAGGTTTCTACTATTTTGTAGAGTTGTGGCCAATGGAATGGGCAGTTTCTTAGGAGAGAGCAGGCACAGTACTGTGGTGTGGCTCCAGAGACCCCAGCCTGGAGGCTGTGTGGGCCATGGCTGTGCAGACAGACATCCAAAAACCCTAACTCAGCTCAGGTTTGGGGCCGAGGTTACGGCAGGCCTGATCTACAGTCCATGAGGGGAGTTCCTCTGGATATGAAAGAAGGTTGAGAGGGAGGCAGTCGCTCCGGCTTTTGTCTCTGGATGTTTTGTCCACAATGGCCGTTTAATGTAGGAGTTGCCTCATGGGTCGTAGAAGTCTCCCTCTCTGGTAGTTTGTCCAGCCCCCAAGAGTTTGGGGTCCTTCTGTGGGAAGGGAAGTGTCCTGTTTTCTGCTTCATGTGTCCCCTCAGTAGAGGGATTCTAGAGCATAGCAGTGGGTACTGACAACTGGAATACTCGCCCTCTGGTTTAGCCTGGGGGCCTATGGATATGACAAGCCCCATATGCAGGATCTTGGTCCAGCCACTGAAAGGCGTTACTTTAATACGGGACTCACGCTGCAGGTCACAATGCATGTCTGTGCCCTAGGCGGCCCTCAAGCACTGGCGTGGCCTTTCGGACAATGCAGGTTTTCCCACATTGAACGTTGGACAACATGCCAACCACAAGGTTTCTGGCCATGGGGAAGGAGGAATTCTAATTTCTGCATCACGTTCACCCCTGGGCCGTGATTGGAGATAAGGTCTAGGTTCTGAAGCCTGAAAACCGAGGTTGGGAAGAGATGACGACCTACAGCCATAGCAGGTCCTATGTGTCCAGGTTGGGGCCAGCTGTCTGGGTGTCGTTTGGGATGTCTTGTCTCAGGCTGTGCCAGACAGGGCATTAGTATACAGGGTGGGCTGTATAATTGCTTTACAATCGAGTGGCATGCATTAGAAAATCATTTGGGGTTTCTTATTAGCAGGATAGGGCAAAGTTTTTCTTCTGGAGGGCAGGCAGCATGCTGCATTGTGGCTTCGGAATTCCCAAACTGGAGGGCTTATGGGCCAGGAGAGTGAGGACGGAAGTCTGAGAACACAAGCTAGGCTTAGGTTTCGGGGCAAGGACATGGCAGGCACACTATGCAGAGCTGTATTGAGATCTCATGCGTCTGAAGTCAGGTCGAGGTTCAGACTTTGGCTCAGGTTTGAGTTTCTGTCCATGTTGGCCCCATCAGGAAGGGGGGGCATTATGAGGCCATGGGGGTTTTCCCACTATTGGAGTTGTGAGATGCTCCAAACCGCAAGGATTCCTTCTGTGGGACAATTAAGATTTGTTGGATGGCTCCAGGACGTCTTATAAGGTATTTTTCCAGAACAGCGTTCTAAGTATGGATGCCTGGGCAGCCAGCCTCACATTCCAATTGTCTCCTAGCAACAAGAAATGTTTGATCTGCTGGCTTGGGGTAGCAACAGAGCGTGCTGAGTTGAAATGGACTTTCCTGAGGATGGTCTTAATGTTGGATTGAGCCATGGAGACCTTGGTATGGGGCAGTGGCACCAGGGCCCTGAAGGATTCTCCTAACCAGAGGTTATGACAAAGCTCCAATGAGCAAGTTTTCCATGGGGAGACGAGATTTGTTCTTATTGGTGCCTCAGGAAACCACCATATGCTGGTATTGGAAACGAGGCCTCTGAGGAGAGATGCCTGGAAACCAAAACAATGGATCTGATTTGGGCCTAGGGTCCTGTCCGGTTCAATATTCTTCTCTGGGGACATCTGTTGTCTGAGTGGAGGTAGTTGCTCAGCTGGTTTGAGATCACCCCTGTTTGTCCTGGGCGGCCTACACTATTGGGATGGCCTCGGTGACTTTGGAGGTTTTTCCTCATTTGCAAGGTTGTGGCCAATGGAATGGGAAGAATTCCCTTGAAAGGGAAGCACAGTCCTGAGGTGTGGCTCCAGGGACCCAAATGTGGAGCGTGTGTGGTCCAGGGCTATTTGGTCAAAAGTCTGAAAACACAAACTCCACTTAGGTTGGGGGATGTAGGTATGGCCGGCCCGTTCTATAGAACGTGAGGAGAAATCTTCGGCATATGAACAAAGGGCGAATGTGAGGTGCTTGCTCATGCTTTTTTTTTTTTTTTTTCTGGTAATGTGTCACCGATTGCCATGGAATGTCAGGGTGTCATCATGGGCCATCGATGAGGCTCCCTTTCTGGGGATTTGACCAGATCCCAAGAGTTTGGGGTCATTCTGTCGTAAGGGAGGAGGCCTTTCTCTTTTTTTTTGTTCATTTTTATTCATTTATTTATTTATTTTTTTTTACCTCAAGTGGACCACCAAAAGAGGGAATCCAGAGCAGAGTCGTGGGTGGGGGCAACTGGAAAACCAGACCTCTGGTTAACATTGGGACCTAGGAACATGGCAAGCCCCATATGTGGGCTCTTGGTCCAGACACTGAGAGGCCTTCCTTGAGGATAGGTCTCGCACTGAATTTCACAATGTGTTTTTGTGCCCAAGGAGCCCCTCAAGTCAGGGCGTGGCCTAATGTAACATGCTGGTTTCTCCTACACTGAACATTGCACAATATGTCAACCAAAAGTTTTCTGGCCATGGGGAAGAAGGAGTTCTATTTTCTGCAACTCTTTCACTCCTGGACTGTGATTGGATTTAAGGTCTAGGTTCTGAAGCCTGAAAACTGAGGTTGGGAAAAGATGAAGACCTAAGGCCATGGTGTGTCTGATGTGCTCAGTGTTCGGCCAGCTGTTGAGTGTGGGTTGGGAGGTGCAGGCTCAGGCTGTGGCAGACAGGGAATTAATGCCCAGGCTAGACTGTATCATTGGGGTGCAGTCGAGTTTAATGCAGGATGGTACTCATATGTGGTTACTGGGTAGCCCCAAAGGGCAACGTTTTTCTTCTGGAGGGAAGACACAGTGCCACATAGTGGCTCCAGAATTCCCAAACTGGAAGGCTTGTGGGCCAGGAGTGTGAGGAAAAAATTCTGAGAACACAAGCCCGATTTAGATTTCGGTGTGAGGGGACGGCAGGCACCCTCTGCAGAGATGATTCGAGATCCCGTATACCTGAAGACAGAGCTAGGATCAGAAGTTGGCTTAGGTCGGAGTTTCTGTCCATGACGGCCCCTTCATGAAGGGGAGGGTGTCACGAGGACATGGAGGTTTTCCCACGATGGGAATTGTGAGATGCTCCAAACCGCAATGATTCCTTCTGTGGGACAGTCGAGACCTGTTGGATGGCTCCAGGACATCCCATAAGGAAGTTATCCAGAGCAGGGTTCTAAGGATGGATGCCTGGGCAGCCTGCCTCCCATTCCAGGTGTCTCATAGAGCCAAGGCAAGTTCGATCTGCTGGATCTAGGGGAGCAACCGAGGCGGGTGTGTTGAAATGGGTGAGTTGAGGATGGGTCATAATGTGCATTTGTGTCCATGTAGACCTTGGAATGGGATGCTTGATCCGGGGCCTTGAGGGATGTTCATAACCGGAGGTTTTGATGGAGCTCTAAAGAGTATGTTTCCTATGTAGAGAAGAGAATTGTTTTGATGAGTGCCTAAGGAATCTCCCATATGCTGGTATTGGAAACCAGGCCTCTGAGGAGAGATGACTGGAATCAAAAGCAATGGATCTGATTAGGGCCTAAGTGCCTGTCCAGTTCAATCTTATTCTATGGGGATATCTGTCTCTGCGTCTGAGTGGAGGTAGTTTCCTAACTTGTGAGAGATCATCCCTGTTTGTCCTGGGCAGCCAACACTATTCGGATGGCCTCGGGGAGATTGGAGGATACTCCTAATCTATAGGGTTGTGGCCAATGGAAATGGCAGAATTCCCCTGGAGAGGGAAGCCACAGTCCTGAGGTGTGGCTCCAGGGGCCCCAACTTGGATGGTGTGTGGGCCAGGACTGTGGGGACAGAAGTCTGAAAACACAAACTCAGCTAAGTTTGGGGATGTGTGTATGAAGGCTCGATCTACAGACCGTGAGAATTTTCTGGGCTATGAACAAAGGGCGAGTATGTGGTGCTTGCTCAGGCTTTTGTCGCTGGATTTTGTGTCAACGGTGGCCGCGGAATGTCGGGGTGTCCTCAAGGGCCATGGACAATTCTTTCTCTGATGATTTGGCCTCATCCCAAGTGGTTGGGATCATTCTGTGGATGGGAAGAGTCCTTTCTGTATTTTTTTTTTTTTTACCTCAGGTGTCCCACCAAAGAGGGATTCCAGAGTAGAGCCCTGAGTAGGGGTGACTAGACATCTCGAACTCTGGTTGAGATTGGGGGACTAGGTGCCTGGTAAGCCCCATATGTGGGCTGTTGTTCCAGTCACTAAGAGGCTTTACATGAGGATAGGGCTCACGCTGAGGGTCACAATGTGTGTTTGTGCACATTGTGGCCCTCAGGGATAGGTGGGGCCTCATAGTCCATGCTGCTTTCTCCTACAATGAACATTGGACAACATGCCAACCACTAGGTTTCTTGCCAAGGCGAAGGAGTAGTTCTGATTCTTGCATCACGTTCACTCCTGAGCAGTGAGTGGAGATAAGGTCTAGGTTCTGAAGGTGAAAACTGAGGTTGGGTAGAGATGATGGCCTAAAGCCATTGTGGGTGTGATATGCTCTGTGTACGGCCAGCTGTCTGGGTGTTGGACTGGAGGTCTCCCCTCAGGCTGTGTCAGACAGGGCTTTAGTGCACAGGCTAGACTGTATAATTGGGGTATGGTCGAGTGGCATGCAGGTTGTTACTCATTTGGCGTTTCTGGTTAGCCATATAGGGCAACATTTTTCTTCTGGAGGGCAGGCAGAGTCCTGCTTGTGTCTCCAGAATTGCCAAACTGGAGGGGTGTGGCCAGGATTGTGAGGAAGGAAGTCTGAAAACACAAGCTAGCACGAGTTTGGGGGCCAAGAGCATGGCAGGCCCACTCTGCAGAGGCTGAATCGAGATCTCCTGCAGGTGAGGTCAGGGCGAGTATCAGATGTTGCCTCAAGCTGGAGTTTGTGTCCATGACGGCCCCTTCCTGAAGGGGGTGGGGGCGTCATGAGGCCAGGGAGGTTTCCCTACGCTGGGAGTTGTGAGCTGCTCCAAACTTCAAAGTTTCCTTCTTCAGGACAGTCGAGTACTATTGGATGGTTCCAGGATGCCCCATACAGAAAGACTCGAGAGCAGGGCCGTAAGCATGGATGCCGAGAAACGCCAACTCACCTTCCCATTGCCTGGTCGAGACAAGGCACGCTCAATCTGCGGGCTCTTGGGTGAGCTACCCAGAAGGCTGAGTTTAAATGGACTCTCCTGAGGATGAGTCATAATGTGGGTTGGTGGCCATGGAGACTTTGGAATGTGGCAGTAGCTAAGGGACTCTGCAGGATTCTCCAACCCGAAGGGCTTGACACAACCCCAACAAGGAAGCTTCCCATGTGGAGATGAGAGGTCTTCTGTCTGGTGCCTCAGGAAAGCCCCGTTTGCTGGTCTTCGAACCCAGGCCTCTGAGGAGTGATACCTGGACACCAAAGCAAGAGTTCATAATAGGGCCTAGGGGCCAGTCTGGTTCAATCTTCTGTCTCTGCGGATATCTGTCTGTGTGTCTGCATGGAGGTAGTAGTTGCTCAGCTTGTGTCATAATGCCCCTATTTGTCCAGTGCGGATTGCGGTAGTGGGATGTCCTTGGGGACCTTGAGGTTTCTACTATTTTGTAGAGTTGTGGCCAATGGAATGGGCAGTTTCTTAGGAGAGAGCAGGCACAGTACTGTGTTGTGGCTCCAGAGACCCAAGCCTGGAGGCTGTGTGGGCCACGGCAGTGCAGACAGACATCCAAAAACCCTAACTCAGCTCAGGTTTGGGGCCGAGGTTACGGCAGGCCTGATCTACAGTCCATGAGGGGAGTTCATCTGGATATGAAAGAAGGGTGAGAGGGAGGCAGTCGCTCAGTCTTTTGTCTCCGGATGTTTTGTCCACAACGGCCGTTTAATGTAGGACTTGCCTCATGGGTCGTAGAAGTCTCCCTCTCTGGTAGTTTGTACAGCCCCCAAGAGTTTGGGGTCCTTCTGTGGGAAGGGAAGTGTCCTGTTTTCTGCTTCATGTGTCCCCCCAGTAGAGGGATTCTAGAGCATAGCAGTGGGTACTGACAACTGGAATACTCGCCCTCTGGTTAAGCCTGGGGGCCTATGGATATGACAAGCCCCATATGCAGGATCTTGGTCCAGCCACTGAAAGGCGTTACTTTAATACGGGACTCACGCTGCAGGTCACAATGCATGTCTGTGCTCTAGGCGGCCTTCAAGCACTGGCGTGGCCTTTCGGACAATGCAGGTTTTCCCACATTGAACGTTGGACAACATGCCAACCACAAGGTTTCTGGCCATGGGGAAGGAGGAATTCTAATTTCTGCATCACGTTCACCCGTGGGCAGTGATTGGAGATAAGGTCTAGGTTCCGAAGCCTGAAAACCGAGGTTGGGAAGAGATGACGACCTACAGCCATAGCGGGTCCTAGGTGTCCAGGTTGGGGCCAGCTGTCTGGGTGTCGTTTGGGATGTCTTGTCTCAGGCTGTGCCAGACAGGAAATTAGTATACAGGGTGGGCTGTATAATTGCTTTACAATCGAGTGGCATGCATTAGAAAATCATTTGGGGTTTCTTATTAGCAGCATAGGGCAAAGTTTTTCTTCTGGAGGGCAGGCAGCATGCTGCATTGTGGCTTCGGAATTCCCAAACTGGAGGGCTTATGGGCCAGGAGAGTGAGGACGGAAGTCTGAGAACACAAGCTAGGCTTAGGTTTCGGGGCAAGGACATGGCAGGCACACTATGCAGAGCTGAATTGAATCTCATGCGTCTGAAGTCAGGTCGAGGTTCAGACTTTGGCTCAGGTTTGAGTTTCTGTCCATGTTGGCCCTATCAGGAAGGGGGGGCATTATGAGGCCATGGGGGTTTTCCCACTATTGGAGTTGTGAGATGCTCCAAACCGCAAGGATTCCTTCTGTGGGAAAATTAAGATTTGTTGGATGGCTCCAGGACGTCTTATAAGGTATTTTTCCAGAACAGCGTTCTAAGTATGGATGCCTGGGCAGCCAGCCTCACATTCCAATTGTCTCCTAGCAACAAGAAACGTTTGATCTGCTGGCTTGGGGTAGCAACAGAGCGGGCTGAGTTGAAATGGACTTTCCTGAGGATGGTCTTAATGTTGGATTGAGCCATGGAGACCTTGGTATGGGGCAGTGGCACCAGGGCCCTGAAGGATTCTCCTAACCAGAGGTTATGACAAAGCTCCAATGAGCAAGTTTTCCATGGGGAGACGAGATTTGTTCTTATTGGTGCCTCAGGAAACCACCATATGCTGGTATTGGAAACGAGGCCTCTGAGGAGAGATGCCTGGAAACCAAAACAATGGATCTGATTTGGGCCTAGGGTCCTGTCCGGTTCAATATTCTTCTCTGGGGACATCTGTTGTCTGAGTGGAGGTAGTTGCTCAGCTGGTTTGAGATCACCCCTGTTTGTCCTGGGCGGCCTACACTATTGGGATGGCCTCGGTACTTTGGAGGTTTTTCCTCATTTGCAAGGTTGTGGCCAATGGAATGGGAAGAATTCCCTTGAAAGGGAAGCACAGTCCTGAGGTGTGGCTCCAGGGACCCAAGTGTGGAGCGTGTGTGGTCCAGGGCTATTTGGTCAAAAGTCTGAAAACACAAACTCCACTTAGGTTGGGGGATGTAGGTATAGCCGGCCCGTTCTATAGAACGTGAGGAGAACTCTTCGGCATATGAACAAAGGGCGAATGTGAGGTGCTTGCTCATGCTTTTTTTTTTTTTTTTTTTTCTGGTAATGTGTCACCGATTGCCATGGAATGTCAGGGTGTCATCATGGGCCATCGATGAGGCTCCCTTTCTGGGGATTTGACCAGATCCCAAGAGTTTGGGGTCATTCTGTCGTAAGGGAGGAGGCCTTTCTCTTTTTTTTTGTTCATTTTTATTCATTTATTTTTTTTTTTTTTTACCTCAGGTGGACCACCAAAAGAGGGATTCCAGAGCAGAGTCGTGGGTGGGGGCAACTGGACAACCAGTCCTCTGGTTAACATTGGGACCTAGGAACATGGCAAGCCCCATATGTGGGCTCTTGGTCCAGACACTGAGAGGCCTTCCTTGAGGATAGGTCTCGCACTGAATTTCACAATGTGTTTTTGTGCCCAAGGAGAACCTCAAGTCAGGGCGTGGCCTAATGTAACATGCTGGTTTCTCCTACACTGAACATTGCACAATATGTCAACCAAAAGTTTTCTGGCCAT